>NC_053391.1:17254582-17312019 GCF_905171765.1 Bufo bufo
CGCAGTGCTGCACTCCTACAACTCCTCCTGATCTCTGTCTACCCTCCTACCTGTGCTCTCCACAGTGCTGCACCTCCTACATCTCCTCCCTCATCTCTGTCTACCCTCCTACCTGTGCTCTCCACAGTGCTGCACCTCCTACATCTCCTCCCTCATCTCTGTCTACCACCCTTCCCCTGCTCTCCACAGTGCTGCACCTCCTACATCTCCTCCTGATCTCTGTCTACCCTCCTACCAGTGCTCTCCACAGTGCTGCACCTCCTACATCTCCTCCTGATCTCTGTCTACCATCCCTACCAGTGCTCTCCGCAGTGCTGCACTCCTACATCTCCTCCTCATCTCTGTCTACCACCCTACCCGTGCTCTCCATAGTGCTGCACTCCTACATCTCTTCCTCATCTCTGTCTACCACCCTTTCCCGTGCTCTCCGTTCAGCCAATGACTTACGACTGACATCCACCATAATCCGAACCTCTTACTCCCGGCTCCAAGACTTCTCCAGAGCTGCACCAGTTCTCTGGAATGCCTACCCAAGAAATCAGGCTAAATCACAACATACACAGTTTTAGGTGCTCCCTAAAAACACATCTTTTTCGGGTAGCCTGTCACATCCCCTGATCTAACTCCTCTCCATATATAGCCCATTTATCATCATTTCCTGAACCTGATCCTCCACCAATCTCTCCACCACACCCAGGAGCTCTACAGATATCGGCTGGGGACGGTAGTCTGGGTTGGCTCCTTGGTCATAGGGCTGGTGACCCATGGTCTGTGGCTCAGGATCCCAATCTCAGCATCTTCCTCTGGTCACTCAGTAGTCCGGCAGAGTCTCCTCTTCCAAGCACTGGTCCTAACTGCAGAACACTAGGGCCTCTGACTGCTCTTCTTATAGACCGTTTAGCTAGACTAGAACCTTGTAGTGGGAGGGGTGGAGTGGAGAAAACTCAGCACAAACCGATACAATGTTTCCAACTTCCCTCTGTCATAGACTTACATGATGCTTCAATGATACTCAATAGCAATGAAACAGATTTTCCAGACAAAAACACATTTTCAGACATAATAACACAGCGGCACCTGCATTAGAAAGGTCAGTCAGTCTGGTTTTTGGTGGTAAACAAGTCTGGGTTTTCCCTCCAAAACATGATCTTCTTTAACCCTTTCACACTAGCGTTAGAGGAATCCGGCAGGCAGTTCCGTTGCCTGAACTGCCTGCCGGATCCATAAATCCATGTGCAAACGGATACAATTTGTTTCCGGATCCGTTTGACAAATGCATTGAAATACTGTATCTATCTCTCCGGTGTCATCGGGGAAAAACGGATCCGGTATTTAATTTTTTAACATTTTTAAAGGTCTTGCGCATGCACAGTTGGTACCGCATCCGGCATTAATACATTTCAATGGAAAATAATGCCGGCATTCCGGCAAGTGTTTTTTCGGAATTTTGGCCGGAGAAAATGCTGCAGCATGCTGCGGTATTTTCTCCGGCCAAATACCGTAAAAGTGACTGAACTGAAGACATCCTGATGCATACTGAACGGATTGCTTTCCATTCAGAATGCATTAGGACAAAAGTGAAGTGTTTTTTTTTCCCGGTATTGAGCCCCCTAGGACAGAACTCAATACTGGAAAACTTTAACGCTAGTGTGAAAGTACCCTTATGGTAACTATGGAAAATTACCAGCTTTTTATTATTAGCTAGAAAGTCCCAAAAGTTCTCAGTATTTGTTAAACCTTTCCACAGTGCTGTACAAACACAGTGCAATGACTGGATATATATAACAACAAACATATAGAATGCAGTTACTCAATATTAACAGTATAAGTCAGTGTAAGTTAACCCTTTAAAGTCAAATTAAGAAAGGAGTTGATAACTTTGCATAGGGAAAACTGGAAAATGTCCAGACTTCAAAGTACCCCTGCTCAGGGCACTACAAGTGGCCTCAACAATTGCCCATTCTTATGATTGTCGGGGGCCCCAGCGTCTGGGACCTCCATTGATCAGACTGCAAAGAACGTGTCTAATATGTTAGTGTCATTTATACAATAAGTGAACATTGTGTCTGTTCTTTCTAAGGTTCCACCACCACATAAGCCAACCAGACGGAAACCGCCATGTTCTCTGCCACTGCCGAAAACCGAGGTTACTAATAATGGGGATGAGGTGAGTTCATCCCAGTGAAACAGGTTTCCAGTCACCTGAAGAGGCTTTCCAGGCATGGAAAGAAGGACAGATACAGTAGATATATAGATAGATAGAAAATTGAAGAGACAGCAGCACAAGTCAAAATTGCTCAAAGAGGGGGTGCAATCCCCCCAGGCCGAGGATAATAGAGCCTAAGATATCCAAAGAAATAGAATGAGGCAGTCACTTCTTGTAGACGCCACGGATGGCGCTCACATGAGACGCTACCCTCCATTATGATGATCTTGTAAGTGTTTGTAAACACCTTAACCAGGTGTTATATTTGGTTTTAATTGTTCACAAGGTGATGAGGTGAAGTATGTGTCACTATATGTGCACATTTATACATATGAGCTGCAAATGGATGACAATACCACCATGCACTCTTTCAGGATATTCATTATATTTTTTTTTTAAACACAGCTTTATTAGTTTTATACAAACGCAAAACACAAATGTAATAGCACTCTGCAACCAGCATTCTGCCCTGCCTCTATGCTGGATGAGGATAGATAGATAGTATATATTGGAGGCGTGGCGATCTCCTTGGAGTCATTGCACACCTGACCAGTCAATCTGTCCTTGAGGCTGGTTTTAAAGTCAGTATAAAACTGAGTCTGCTTATATAGCACCTACCAGTAGCCATTTGGCTCCAGGAGAAGTATATGGTGGGCTCAGCGTGCATGTTGGTACTTGCATCCCTGGATCCGATGAAAGCTGTAATGGCACCGGACGGGGTTAAAAGCAGAGTGTGCTTGGCGTGCATGCTGCACCTGCATTCCCTGGACTTTGTGTGGCTGTCATGGCCCATAAACAGGTAGGAACTAGTGTTAGGGACCACTCAAATGGCGGCGACCTTGACGTGGTGAGTGGCTTATTACACTTTGGCCAAAATGTACACCAATGTCTCATTCAGCATGGAGGCAGGGCAGAGTGCTGGTTGCAGAGTGCCATTGCATTTGTGTTTTGCGTTTGTATATGTATTTCGCCATAGTGATCTGCACCTGCATACAGGGTTGTGCTGATTGAATCCCCCACATTTTTTTAAATTAGTTTTATCATAACTAAAAGCCAGTACAACAATCTCTATTATTGCATATTCCATATATGCAGTTATACACTGTATGATTCTTTATTGATCACATGTTATATATGATTTTTATTATAATCATGTTCTTGATTGATCATTTATTGTGATCCTCCACTTTGTCTTTATACACTGCTCAAAAAAATAAAGGGAACACAAAAATAACACATCCTAGATCTGAATTAAATATTCTTCTGAAATACTTTGTTCTTTACATAGTTGAAGGTGCTGACAACAAAATCACACAAAAATAAAAAAATGGAAATCTATTTTTCAACCCATGGAGGTCTGGATTTGGAGTGACCCTCAAAATTAAAGTGGAAAAACACACTACAGGCTGATCCAACTTTGGTGTAATGTCCTTAAAACAAGTCAAATGAGGCTCAGTAGTGTGTGTGGCCTCCACGTGCCTGTATGACCTCCCTACAACGCCTGTGCATGCTCCTGATGAGGTGGCGGACGGTCTCCTGAGGGATCTCCTCCCAGACCTGGACTAAAGCATCTGCCAACTCCTGGACAGTCTGTGGTGCAACGTGACGTTGGTGGATAGAGCGAGACATGATGTCCCAGATGTGCTCAATTGGATTCAGGTCTGGGGAACGGGCGGGCCAGTCCATAGCATCAATGCCTTCGTCTTGCAGGAACTGCAGACACACTTCAGCCACATGAGGGTCTAGCATTGTCTTGCATTAGGAGGAACCCAAGGGCCAACCGCACCAGCATATGGTCTCACAAGGGGTCTGAGGATCTCATCTCGGTACCTAATGGCAGTCAGGCTCCTCTGGCGAGCACATGAGGGCTTGTGCGGCCCTCCAAAGAAATGCCACCCCACACCATTACTGACCCAAAGCCAAACCGGTCATGCTGGAGGATGTTGCAGGCAGCAGAAACGTTCTCCACGGCGTCTCCAGACTCTGTCACGTCTGTCACATGTGCTCAGTGTGAACCTGCTTTCATCTGTGAAGAGCACAGGGTGCCAGTGGCGAATTTGCAATCTTGGTGTTCTCTGGAAAGTGCCAAACGTCCTGCACGGTGTTGGGCTGTAAGCACACCCCCACCTGTGGACGTCGGGCCCTCATATCACCCTCATGGAGTCTGTTTCTGACCGTTTGAGCAGACTCATGCACATTTGTGGCCTGCTGGAGGTCATTTTGCAGGGCTCTGGCAGTGCTCCTCCTGTTCCTCCTTGCACAAAGGCTGAGGTAGCGGTCCTGCTGCTGGGTTGTTGCCCTCCTACGGCCTCCTCCACGTCTCCTGATGTACTGGCCTGTCTCCTGGTAGCGCCTCCATGCTCTGGACACTACGCTGACAGACACAGCAAACCTTCTTGCCACAGCTCGCATTGATGTGCCATCCTGGATAAGCTGCACTACCTGAGCCACTTGTGTGGGTTGTAGACTCCGTCTCATGCTACCACTAGAGTGAAAGCACCGCCAGCATTCAAAAGTGACCAAAACATCAGCCAGGAAGCATAGAACTGAGAAGTGGTCTGTGGTCACCACCTGCAGAACCACTCCTTTATTGGGGGTGTCTTGCTATTGCCTATAATTTCCACCTGTTGTCTATCCCATTTGCACAACAGCATGTGAAATTGATTGTCACTCAGTGCTGCTTCCTAAGTGGACAGTTGATTTCACAGAAGTGCGATTGACTTGGAGTTACATTGTGTTGTTTAAGTGTTCCCTTTATTTTTTTGAGCAGTGTATATAAATTGTATGCACTGGTCACACTGCTTGAGAAAGGCCTCATTGTGTTGGGGCTGAAACGTTGTGAGTTGGGTAAATAAAACGGTCCACCACGTTTTCATCATTTTGGAGTGCTGCCCTCATTCCATTTCTTTGGATAGATAGATATGAGATAGATAGATAGATAGATAGATAGATAGATAGATAATAGATAGATATTAGATAGATAGATATTAGATAGATAGATAGATAGATAGATATTAGATAGATAGATAGATAGATAGATAATAGATAGATAGGAGATAGATATGAGATAGATAGATAGATAGATAGATAGATAGATAGATAGATAGATAGATAGATAGATAGATAGATAGATATGAGATAGATAGATAGATAGATATGAGATAGATAGATAGATAGATATGAGATAGATAGATAGATAGATAGGAGATAGATAGATAATAGATAGATATTAGATAGATAGATAGATAGATAGATATTAGATAGATAGATAGATAGATAGATAGATAATAGATAGATAGATAGATAGATAGATAGATAGATAGATAGATATTAGATAGATAATAGATAGATAGATAGATAGATAGATAGATATGAGATAGATAGATAGATAGATATGAGATAGATAGATAGATAGATATGAGATAGATAGATAGATAATAGATAGATAGATAGATAGATAGATAGATAGATAATAGATAGATAGATAGATAATAGATAGATAGATAGATAGATAATAGATAGATATGAGATAGATAGATAATAGATAGATAGATAGATAGATATGAGATAGATAGATAGATATGAGATAGATAGATATGAGATAGATAGATAGATAGATAGATAGATAGATAGATAGATTAGACAGAGAGTGTCCTGTACCCTAGGTGTGATGCAGTCTCAGAACACTGTCCATGTGTCTGGTGTCCTAGTAATAAAGGTTAAAGTAATTTGAGTCCAGTTCTTTCTGCTCCTCTTTTCTTTTAGAAACTGTCTCCCCCGCACTCACAGGTGCCTAAGATCAAGGTGAAGAGTTCCCCTCTAATTGAGAAACTTCAGGTAAGTGATGGTAAGGCCACATCAGACAGTCTATATACTGCAGTGATATGGACCATGCTGGTATAACCTGGGTATCTCCTGTATATAATTATATATGTACAGCTGGTATAACCTGGGTATCTCCTGTATATAATTATATATGTACAGCTGGTATAAGTTATATATCTTCTTGTATAAAGTGATATGGAGCATGCTGATATAACCTGGGTATCTCCTGTATATAATTATATATGTACAGCTGGTATAAGTTATACCTCTTCCTGTATATAGTGATATGGACCATGCTGGTATAACCCGGGCATCTCCTGTATATAATTATATATGTACAGCTGGTATAACCTGGGCATCTCCTGTATATAATTATATATGTACAGCTGGTATAAGTTATACATCTTCTTGTATATAGTGATTTGGACCATGCTGGTATAACCTGGGCATCTCCTGTATATAATTATATATGTACAGCTGGTATAACCTGGGCATCTCCTGTATATAATTATATATGTACAGCTGGTATAACCTGGGCATCTCCTGTATATAATTATATATGTACAGCTGGTATAAGTTATACATCTTCTTGTATATAGTGATATGGAGCATGCTGGTATAACCTGGGTATCTCCTGTATATAATTATATATGTACAGCTGGTATAAGTTATACATCTTCTTGTATATAGTGATATGGACCATGCTGGTATAACCTGGGTATCTCCTGTATATAATTATATATTTACAGCTGGTATAAGTTATACATCTTCTGTATATAGTGATATGGACCATGCTGGTATAACCTGGGTATCTCCTGTATATAATTATATATGTACCGCTGGTATAAGTTATACATCTTCTTGTATATGGTGATATGGACCATGCTGGTATAACCTGGGTATCTCCTGTATATAATTATATATATACAGCTGGTATAAGTTATACATCTTCTGTATATAGTGATATGGACTATGCTGGTATAACCTGGGTATCTCCTGTATATAATTATATATGTACAGCTGGTATAAGTTATACATCTTCTGTATATAGTGATATGGACCATGCTGGTATAACCTGGGCATCTCCTGTATATAATTATATATATACAGCTGGTATAAGTTATACATCTTCTGTATATAGTGATATGGACTATGCTGGTATAACCTGGGTATCTCCTGTATATAATTATATATGTACAGCTGGTATAAGTTATACATCTTCTGTATATAGTGATATGGACCATGCTGGTATAACCTGGGCATCTCCTGTATATAATTATATATGTACAGCTGGTATAAGTTATACATCTTCTTGTATATAGTGATATGGACCATGCTGATATAACCTGGGCATCTCCTGTATATAATTATATATGTACAGCTGGTATAAGTTATACATCTTCTGTATATAGTGATATGGACCATGCTGGTATAACCTGGGCATCTCCTGTATATAATTATATATGTACAGCTGGTATAAGTTATACATCTTCTTGTATATAGTGATATGGAGCATGCTGGTATAACCTGGGTATCTCCTGTATATAATTATATATGTACAGCTGGTATAAGTTATACATCTTCTTGTATATAGTGATATGGACCATGCTGATATAACCTGGGCATCTCTGTATATAATTATATATGTACAGCTGGTATAAGTTATACATCTTCTTGTATATAGTGATATGGACCATGCTGGTATAACCTGGGCATCTCCTGTATATAATTATATATGTACAGCTGGTATAAGTTATACATCTTCTTGTATATAGTGATATGGACCATGCTGGTATAACCTGGGCATCTCCTGTATATAATTATATATGTACAGCTGGTATAAGTTATACATCTTCTTGTATATAGTGATATGGAGCATGCTGGTATAACCTGGGCATCTCCTGTATATAATTATATATGTACAGCTGGTATAGGTTATACATCTTCTTGTGTATAGTGATATGGACCACGCTGGTATAACCTGGGTATCTCCTGTATATAATTATATATGTACAGCTGGTATAAGTTATATATCTTCTTGTATATAGTGATATGGAGCATGCTGGTATAACCTGGGCATCTCCTGTATATAATTATATATGTACCGCTGGTATAAGTTATACATCTTCTTGTATATGGTGATATGGACCATGCTGATATAACCTGGGCATCTCCTGTATATAAATATATATGTACAGCTGGTATAAGTTATACATCTTCTTGTATCTAGTGATATGGACCATGCTGGTATAACCTGGGTATCTCCTGTATATAATTATATATGTACAGCTGGTATAAGTTATACATCTTCTTGTATATAGTGATATGGAGCATGCTGGTATAACCTGGGCATCTCCTGTATATAATTATATATGTACATCTGGTATAACCTGGGTATCTCCTGTATATAACTATATATTTACAGCTGGTATAACCTGGGTATCTCCTGTATATAATTATATATGTACAGCTGGTATAAGTTATACATCTTCTTGTATATAGTGATATGGACCATGCTGGTATAACATGGGCATCTCCTGTATATAATTATATATGTACAGCTGGTATAAGTTATACATCTCCTTGTATATAGTGATATGGACCATGCTGGTATAACCTGGGCATCTCCTGTATATAATTATATATGTACAGCTGGTATAAGTTATACATCTCCTTGTATATAGTGATATGGACCATGCTGGTATAACCTGGGCATCTCCTGTATATAATTATATATGTACAGCTGGTATAAGTTATACATCTCCTTGTATATAGTGATATGGACCATGCTGGTATAACCTGGGCATCTCCTGTATATAATTATATATGTACAGCTGGTATAAGTTATACATCTTCTTGTATATAGTGATATGGACCATGCTGGTATAACCTGGGCATCTCCTGTATATAATTATATATGTACAGCTGGTATAAGTTATACATCTTCTTGTATATAGTGATATGGACCATGCTGCTATAACCTGGGCATCTCCTGTATACAATTATATATGTACCGCTGGTATAAGTTATAGATCTTCTTGTATATAGTGGTATCTCCTGTATATAATTATATATGTACAGCTGGTATAAGTTATACATCTTCTTGTATATAGTGATATGGACCATGCTGCTATAACCTGGGCATCTCCTGTATACAATTATATATGTACAGCTGGTATAAGTTATACATCTTCTTGTATATAGTGATATGGACCAGGCTGGTATAACCTGGGCATCTCCTGTATATAATTATATATGTACAGCTGGTATAAGTTATACATCTTCTTGTATATAGTGATATGGACCATGCTGGTATAACCTGGGCATCTCCTGTATATAATTATATATGTACATCTGGTATAACCTGGGTATCTCCTGTATATAACTATATATTTACAGCTGGTATAACCTGGGTATCTCCTGTATATAATTATATATGTACAGCTGGTATAAGTTATACATCTTCTTGTATATAGTGATATGGACCATGCTGCTATAACCTGGGCATCTCCTGTATACAATTATATATGTACAGCTGGTATAAGTTATACATCTTCTTGTATATAGTGATATGGACCAGGCTGGTATAACCTGGGCATCTCCTGTATATAAATATATATGTACAGCTGGTATAAGTTATACATCTGCTTGTATATAGTGATATGGACCATGCTGCTATAACCTGGGCATCTCCTGTATACAATTATATATGTACCGCTGGTATAAGTTATAGATCTTCTTGTATATAGTGATATGGACCATGCTGGTATAACCTGGGCATCTCCTGTATATAATTATATATGTACATCTGGTATAACCTGGGTATCTCCTGTATATAACTATATATTTACAGCTGGTATAACCTGGGTATCTCCTGTATATAATTATATATGTACAGCTGGTATAAGTTATACATCTTCTTGTATATAGTGATATGGACCATGCTGCTATAACCTGGGCATCTCCTGTATACAATTATATATGTACAGCTGGTATAAGTTATACATCTTCTTGTATATAGTGATATGGACCAGGCTGGTATAACCTGGGCATCTCCTGTATATAATTATATATGTACAGCTGGTATAAGTTATACATCTTCTTGTATATAGTGATATGGACCATGCTGGTATAACCTGGGTATCTCCTGTATATAATTATATATGTACAGCTGGTATAAGTTATACATCTTCTGTATATAGTGATATGGACCATGCTGGTATAACCTGGGCATCTCCTGTATATAATTATATATGTACCGCTGGTATAAGTTATACATCTTCTGTATATAGTGATATGGACCATGCTGGTATAACCTGGGTATCTCCTGTATATAATTATATATGTATAGCTGGTATAAGTTATACATCTTCTTGTATATAGTGATATGGACCATGCTGGTATAACCTGGGTATCTCCTGTATATAATTATATATGTACAGCTGGTATAAGTTATACATCTTCTTGTATATAGCGATATGGACCATGCTGGTATAACCTGGGAATCTCCTGTATATAATTATATATGTACAGCTGGTATAAGTTATACATCTTCTTGTATATAGTGATATGGACCATGCTGGTATAACCTGGGTATCTCCTGTATATAATTATATATGTACCGCTGGTATAAGTTATAGATCTTCTTGTATATAGTGATATGGACCATGCTGGTATAACCTGGGCATCTCCTGTATATAATTATATATGTACAGCTGGTATAACCTGGGTATCTCCTATATATAATTATATATGTACAGCTGGTATAAGTTATACCTCTTCTTGTATATAGTGATATGGACCATGCTGGTATAACCTGGGCATCTCTTGTATATAATTATATATGTACAGCTGGTATAAGTTATACATCTTCTTGTATATAGTGATATGGACCATGCTGGTATAACCTGGGTATCTCCTGTATATAACTATATATGTACATCTGGTATAAGTTATACATCTTCTTGTATATAGTCATATGGGGCATGCTGGTATAACCTGGGTATCTCCTGTATATAATTATATATGTACAGCGGGTATAAGTTATACATCTTCTTGTATATAGTGATATGGACCATGCTGGTATAACCTGGGCATCTCCTGTATATAATTATATATATATACAGCTGGTATAAGTTATACATCTTCTTGTATATAGTGATATGGACCATGCTGGTATAACCTGGGCATCTTCTGTATATAATTATATATGTACAGCTGGTATAAGTTATACATCTTCTTGTATAAAGTGATATGGACCATGCTGGTATAACCTGGGCATCTCCTGTATATAATTATATATGTACAGCGGGTATAAGATATACATCTTCTTGTATATAGTGATATGGACCATGCTGGTATAACCTGGGCATCTCCTGTATATAATTATATATGTACAGCTGGTATAAGTTATACATCTTCTTGTATAAAGTGATATGGACCATGCTGGTATAACCTGGGCATCTTCTGTATATAATTATATATGTACAGCTGGTATAAGTTATACATCTTCTTGTATAAAGTGATATGGACCATGCTGGTATAACCTGGGCATCTCCTGTATATAATTATATATGTACAGCGGGTATAAGTTATACATCTTCTTGTATATGGTGATATGGAGCATGCTGGTATAACCTGGGTATCTCCTGTATATAATTATATATGTACAGCTGGTATAAGTTATACATCTTCTTGTATATAGTGATATGGACCATGCTGGTATAACCTGGGTATATCCTGTATATAATTATATATGTACAGCTGGTATAAGTTATACATCTTCTTGTATATAGTGATATGGACTATGCTGGTATAACCTGGGCATCTCCTGTATATAATTATATATGTACAGCGGGTATAAGTTATACATCTTCTTGTATATAGTGATATGGACCATGCTGGTATAACCTGGGTATCTCCTGTATATAATTATATATGTACAGCTGGTATAAGTTATACATCTTCTGTATATAGTGATATGGACCATGCTGGTATAACCTGGGTATCTCCTGTATATAACTATATATTTACAGCCGGTATAAGTTTTACGATTTTATATACCTGTTGCCCTGTAGTTTTCAGGACTAATTTGCTGCACGCTCTTATCATGGTTTTGTTCTGTTTCCAGGCTAACTTGGCCTTCGCTCCTGCAGCTCTTCTTCCAGGACCACCCCCAAAGAGCCCCGGATTTAAAGCCATGGCCTCTCCATGGAGCACACCCCCATCGACACCCAGCAGCCCCGGTGTCCAGTCACATTCCAGCCACATAGAGGTATCACCGGTCAGTTTTGAACAGCCACCAGAGGGCAGTCATCTGCAGAGCTACACTAAGGTAACATTTGATGTCATTGAAGAAATTCTAGACATTATCATCTACATCAGGAGTGGGGAATCTCCGGCCCGTGGGCCGCATATGGCCCCCGGAATCAATTCCTGTGGCCCCCGGCCAGAATAAATAGTGAAAATGCTAATGACTGCATCCATTATGGAAGCAGTCATTTGCATGTGGGAGGCAAGGGAGGTGAGAACAGCGCTGCACTGGCTGTACTCACCTTCCCTGGTCTTCTTCCGGCCCCGCTCTCCTGACATAGATGCGCACTATGACCTGACGCTGTGTGCTATGACCAGGACTCTGCTGAGTGGCAGCACCGTCTGGCTCAGCTTCGTCAGACGGACGCTGCAGGCAGCGTTTTGGTGTCCGCCTCCAGAGCGGAATGATGACTGATCAGAGGCAAACTGATGCATTTTGAGCGGATCCTTTTCCATTCAGAATGCATTAGGGCAAAACTGATCCGTTTTGGACCACTTGTAAGAGTCCTGAACGGATCTCACTAACGGAAGGTCAAAACGCGAGTGTGAAAGTAGCCTTAAACCCCTCCATCCCCTGCAGGCAGCTCCCATTGATCTCAATGGGCGTTTTAAAAATCAGTGTGTCGGGAGCTCCCCCTAGTGGCAGTTGTATGCAGCACACAATTAATCCATAAATCATTATAGCAGCAGAGTTAAGGGGTTTTCCAGGATTTTCTTATTGATGGCCTATCCTAAGGTGAGGTTATCAATATGAGATCGTTAGGGGTCCGAATCCCAGCACCCCTGCCGATCAGCTGTTTGAGGAAGCCACAGTGCTCACCGGAGCTCTGGTAAGTGCGGCACCCTCCTTGCAGCTCACCAAGCACAGCGCCGTACATTATATAGTGGCTGCGCTTGGTACTGCAGCTAAACCCCATTCACGTCTTTTGCTGCCCCACTGAAATGAATGGGTACACATCTGATCTGCAAAAAATACATAGGCCCCGGTCGTGTGAATGGGGCCTAAGTATGATAAAAAGCCAGACCATGTTCTAAAGCCCAGTGCTACCTAAGGAGGAACAAGCCCATCCTACCCATCACATACACCTTTGTGCAGTGGGGGCATTGATGGGATTAATAGCCCCTAGGTCCAGGGTGCATATATACAAAATGCACATCTCACCCACCTTAATAAGACCTGCAAGTCCTTGGAGTGATGTGGATTCTTCCCTCTCTCTGTTATTAGGACTTTGGATAAGGTCTAATACACTGGTACCCCTTCCTTTTTTCCTATTACATTTATTTAAAATATATATATCTTAAAAAAAAAAAATATATATATATATATATATATATATATATATATATAAAAATATATAATAATACTAAATATAATAGTAATAAATATATTAGAACAATATAAAAATAATACATATAAACTAATATTAATAAAAAACTAATATAAAAATAAGAAATATTAAATAATAACAATATGTAATAAGAATACAAAAATAATAGCAGTAAATATAAAATAATAATAATAATAAAAATATATAAAAATAATATAATAATAAAAAGCAATATAAAATATAATAAATATAAAATAATAACAATATGTAATAAGAATACAAAAATAATAGCAGTAAATATAAAATAATAATAATAATAATAAAAATATATAAAAATAATATAATAATAAAAAGCAATATAAAATATAATAAATATAAAATAATAACAATATGTAATAAGAATACAAAAATAATAACAATAAATATAAAATAATAAAAATATGTAAAAATAATATGATAAATATAAAATTATAATAAAAAGTAATAACAAAAAATAATAAATATAGAAGAATAATAACAATTTTGGAATAATAATACATATAAAATAATAATAGATATAAATAATAACTGATATTAGACATAATGCTGTTCTCTTCGCTCTAGATCCGCACTAGAGGCTCCATAAAGCGGAGACCTCCCAGTCGTAAGTTTCGGAAATCCCAATCTGATATGGACTTTGACGTTGAAACGTACAACGCACCTGCGAGAGAGAATGGAGATAAATCAGAGGAGGGCGACGCTGCTCTGAGGGACAAGGAAAGCGCGGACGGATCGCCGGTGGCGGAGAATTCACCATCTGAGCCTGAGCAAAAAACGAAGCAGGAGGAGGCTGAAGAGGAGGAGGGCGAGCGGGGGGAGAAATCCGACAAACAGGAGGCAAAACCAGACACAAACGAGACAGAGACGCCGGACATGGAGGAGAAGAGTGAAGATCCAGGAGAGGAGTGCGACGGGGACGTAAGTGGATAAAGGATGCTGCACACTCTGCCCCCTGCTGGAGACATTAAAATGTGAAAAACTTTTTTTTTTTTAATCATCACTTGATGTTACAGGCCCAAAGCCTGAGGAGGCTGCACTACTGAAAGCCTGTCTGTCAGGTACAAAGACCATGCTTTGATTGATATCTACACCCTTATACGGCGCCAGCATCTGTGGACAATAATATGGGTGGTAATCTGGATCCAACACAAGGTCTCCATGGCCACGCTGCACCTGACAGTAAGCGGACCTGTTGTCAGCACAATCTCTCAGTAGTGCAGCCTCCCCCTCCCCCCGAATGAACTAAATGGGTGAGTAAATGCTAGTTTTCCCCATGTTTTACACTGCAGCTCTGCTTGTTCTGATTGACTACCGTGTCTAAGCACAAGCTCACCACAGTCTCTGCAGAAAGCTGACATTGTTCTGAATGCGGTAGATAGTTAGGTGCCCACACACATGCACACTGGGCTTGGCCGAGCGTATATGTGTTTTGAAAAAAGGGTAAAGGGCTGGGATCAGCAACCTCCGGCACGCCAGCTGCTGTGCAACTACAACTCCCAGCATGCATGCTTACTTGGCTGTTATTGTAACTCCCATAGAAGTAAAAGGAGGATTCTGGGAGTTGTAGTTTCAGAACAGCTGGAGGTTGCTGATCCCTGGTATAGGGAGTAAGCTGGTGCCAGACAACTATGGCGGCATCTTTTCTCCCCTGGCAACAAAAGCATCTGGAGTCGAAATATAACCTGCCCGATCCTTCTGTCCCCGGATATTAGAGAGTCTGTTTAATGGGTGCCCTCCTGCCTCTGGGACCCCCAAAATATGCTCTTTACAGTGGGACCTGAAATGTCTGTCAACGATGTGACCAAACAATCTAACATGCCGGACATCCTCACAAAGTAGACAATCCCTTTAAAGGCTAGGTACACCTTTGGGGGCAAAATTGTTCTCATTTTGAGCTAAAAATAATTTTTTCAATAGGTCTTTATTAAAAATGTTGAGCCCTTTTCTCTGTACAACCTTGGGTTTCTCTAATAGCAGGTTCTGAATTTTCACTCTATTCCGTCAGGCAGCTCAGCTGACGGCTCCTTACACTCATTATAGATCTGTTAATGACCTTTCAGTAATTTAGACTACTTTCACACTCGCGTTTTGGCTTTCCGTTTTTTATGAGATCCGTCATGGGCTCTCACAAGCGGTCAAAAACGGATCAGTTTTGCCCTAATGCATTCTGAATGGAAAAGGATCCGCTCAGAATGCATCAGTTTGCCTCCGATCAGTCCATTCTGCTCTGGAGGCGGACACCAAAACGTTGCCTGCAGCGTTTTGCTGTCCGCTTGACGAAACTGAGCCAAACGGATCTGTCCTGGCACACAATGTAAGTCAATGGGGAGGGATCCGTTTTCTCTGACGCAATCTGGCACAATGGTGTTCAAGACGGATCCGTCTTGGCTATGTTACAGATAATACAAACGGTTGTATTAATAATACATGCGGTTGTATTATTGTAACGGATCCGTTTTTGCAGATCCATGACGGAGCCGCCCAAAACGCGAGTTTGAAAGTAGCCTCAGAGATAAGGTTTATTACATGACCGGCACAAAGTGAAAGTACCATTCACACAGCTAGACGCTTAACCCTTTTGTGACAGAACGGCTGAATATTTTTAATAAAGACTGCAAAGAAAAAGGGGGTCAGTCAGCACATCCCAATGCGCCGGTGCATGCTGCCATGGCTAGAAACACAAACACAACGCAACAGCACTCTGCAAACCAAATAAAGTACAATAATGCCACAGTAATAGAAAATATTCTGGTGCTAATGCTGCGCTTATTTTGTAAATTTAAGATTCTTGGCAAATACATTTTGTACAAAACCATTTGGGCCCGTCTGCCACACGTCAAGGCGATCTCTATAAGACGGGAACCTAACACTAAATGCTACCTGTTATGTGCCATATTTTGGTATTATACCTGAGGGACTCTCCTGTTCCTTCAGCTGGGAAGGAACAGGTCATCTTTGTCCTGACACTATTTCCAGGGCCCTTTAGGGTCAGATGGGGCTCTAGGTTCCTGCGTATGAACATTTCTACCATCGAGGTCTGTTCATACTGATAGTAGTCAGGGCTCGGTTTAGGGATTCACTAGGTGGTGACCTTTCTCCTTTCCCTAGTTTCCAGGCCTAGTACCTTTTCCCTTCCCTCTTGTGTTCGTGTGGAGTTTACTACCCACACCGCGCCGTGACAAATTTTCCTTCTATACCCTGTTACCCTCGGGGCCCCTCCACATTTGCCTCAGCGGTGGACCCACAATGCGATATCTACGTCATATGTAAAATGATATTAAAATCCACGTATGTTTCTCTCATGTAGGATAAACCTGAAAAGTGAAGCAAAACGACCACCAGTAAAGCACAGGCCTTGACCGGCGGGCTGGGACGGCTGCCATGTTTGAGCGCAGTAGATCCGGTCCTGGATGACGTCCCTCCTCAGTGCGACCTGGAGGATCCCTACAGATACCATATCAATCCTGTCAAAGCGCAGGGTAATAGTGAACACGCCGCGTGTACATGTGATGTAAATGTCACTGAATAAACTACCAGTCTCAGCGTGTCCTGGACGCTGGGAGTTGTAGTTCTCTGTCTTTAAGCAGTGTTAGATTCCATATTGATATATTTATGGCGTCATTGATGTTTATAGATATTTTATGTCCTGTGCCTCATTAAAGTGTTTTGAGCATAGAAAGTCCTTCTGTTTCTGGGAAAGCTGTGTGACAACCAATATGGCCGCCATGCCTGACTCCACAAGTGCTTGCCGCCCAGTATTCCCAGACTCCTATGTCTAAATATTATTTCTCTGCTATCCTCCTATAACTAAGATAAACTTCTGTTCTGAAACCTGGGTGACGACAACCATGACCGCCATAATTACACCTCTGTGGTTGTCACCCAGCTTTCCCTGATTCCTGACTCTTATAACTGATTGATAGGCTGAAGTCAGTCAGAGACTGAGAGTGGTAATGGCTGCCAAGCTTCTGATGGTGGGCCGCACACCAATATGACATCACAAGTCACGTGATCAGAAATCATCATCGTGGTCGGTGGTGACCGTTAGGACGGGTTTCAAACATGGCGGATAGTTCCTGCTGCGAAGGGGTTCAAGGGTTAAAAATCCACAATAAAATCTGCCAAGTCTGAACTCGGCCTCAGCAGTAGGCCGCAATACTGTGACAGAAAATGTCCTTGTCGCCCATAGCAACCAATCAGAGCTGAGCTTTCATTTCCTACACCCTGCACTGGAAAATGAAACGTGTCCTCTGATTGGTTGCTATGGGCAATGTCCGGGGCCTAAATATATATATATTCACGACCGCCCTGAGGTCAGTACCACCTTTCATGACAAGAAGTGGGTTGTATGTTTCTATAGATTCTGAAATCTTGTCAATCTTTATATATTATATTATATTTTTTATATATTGTATAAAAATCAATGTTATTAAAAGGACGCTCCACCTTTAGCTCCGTCAATAGAAAATCCGGTGCAGACAAGGGTCTCCATACCAGATCTGTGCTCCTTTTTACAGCTTTAGTTCATATTTAACATATATGGCTGAGAAAAAGACCTGGTGCTGATTGAAAACCATCTGCAAGTTGCTGTTGATGGATCTTTTCAAGGCATTTTCCCCTAATTTACCCCCTAACTCATTACCACATGAATAACTAATGAATTACGGCAGGGTCTACACACAATAGTGACCCACTAAATTCACATGCTGTTTGCCAAGGCTTAAATATTGGGATGTGCAAGGGTTAACCGGGGACAAGAAAATGAACCTAAAAAAAATCTTAATAGGGCCTGAGCTTGATTTGCTGATACGGATCTCAAAATACTCTGCTTGCCTTCCTGCGGCCATAGATTTCTGTTTATCTGCAGCCACCACTAGGGGGAGCTTACTTCCCAAGGATTTATACAGCCCCTATTAAACTATATTCTAAATCTATATGCAGTGAGCTCCCCCTGGTGGTGGCAGAAATAATATCATTTATCTCAGCTTCTCCTAAATGTCTCATATGGGGATGGCGGGTTCCAAGCACCCCCTATCAGGGGTCCGGAGCCAGACCTGCAGCTCATTTACATTAGTACACCACTAGATCTGTCGACAGCAGTTACCCTACTTGTTGATGGTTTCCAGTTAGTCATACATTTTTATAGTAAAAAAAGGTAATGAAGACATATCACAAAGATGCTCAATTTCCCATTTGCTGACTATAGGGCCGATGGTATTTTGTGATGACGTGTTTGGGGGGCGGCTGCCATGTTCTAATTCCTCTGTGGTGTTCGAATTTTGTCTCAGGTAATTCATCTATCATTTAAGAAAATATAATATTGGGGTGATCCTCCTGTATATAAGTCCCTAACAATAATATCAGGGGGCCCCATCGTTCGGTGTGTCATCTCCTGCCCTTTGACCTGTGGTATACGTTTACGACCGCGAGTGATACCCGCTAATGTCTGCGTCATGTGACCTGATGTTTCATATAGCTGTACATTGCAGCGCTAAAAGATATCCGCCATTTTGTCATCCCGCTCGCCAAAAATTAACAAGGCTGACGCGTTTCGAGCTGTTCAGCTACATACACTCAAAAGACCTAAGTGATCTGAGACACTGGTTGCTAAGGACCTGCTGCTTGACAACCACATGGTTGCTATGCAATATCTCCATAGTTACTAGACTGTCCTATGTTTTTGTTGGATTTTACCGCCAAACAAACCTCAAATGGGGTGGGGCTATGCAAATGTGTCCCAAAATGCACCCCTCTGGTAGAATAGCGGGTATATCAGGGCTGGGGATGGATTTAAGTGTTGGGACGTATGACATTATGCAATGCGCCATCTTTGCTCTGTATCACAAAATGGCCGCCACCTGTGTAGATATTTGGTTATTTTACTCATTTATCCGTTGTTTGGGCCCAGACCATTTATGCTCCACCTTATTACCTCAAAATTGGGCCTAAAAAAAACCCCTCCATAGGATCCTCTTGTGTTGGAGGCGCTCTGTTCTCTGTTTTGCCTGTTTTTTATGTTTATTCCCTGTTGTTGCCTCATAGATTTTTACATTAGCTGTTAATCTCATGGAATGAAATGCGTGGCGCAGGGAAGACGACCTCCGGATGTGCACAACGTGTCTACGACTGTAAATTATAAATAAATGCATATTCTTTATAAGACTCGGCCTCCTCTGTCATTCCTTACTACCACGAGGCTTCTGTGATGACTAGGCCTCATTAGATCGCGTACACCCATCGGCCAGAACATTAAATCCACCTGCCTAATATTGTGTGGGTCCACCTCATGCCCCCAGGGCAGCTGTGAACCATCCAGTCATGGACTCCGCAAAACTTCTAAGGTTCATTCATTGTGGGAACGTGGGCTAAGTGCTTATCCATTCCGGGGACGCATACTGTGTGGGGCATTATACTGCATGGGGGGCACATAGGGGGCATTATACTGTGTGGGGGCACATAATGGGGCATTATACTGTGTTGGGGGCATATAATGGGGCATTATACTGTGTGGGGGCACATAATGGGGCATTATACTGTGTGGGGGCACATAATGGGGCATTATACTGTGTGGGGCAC
The DNA here is from genome assembly GCF_905171765.1 of Bufo bufo. Classification (NCBI taxonomy): domain Eukaryota; kingdom Metazoa; phylum Chordata; class Amphibia; order Anura; family Bufonidae; genus Bufo; species Bufo bufo. The sequence goes on from NC_053391.1 coordinate 17,274,869, forward strand.
ATAATGGGGCATTATACTGCATGGGGGAACATAATGGGGCATTATACTGCGTGGGGGCACATAATGGGGCATTATACTGTGTGGGGGCACATAGTGGGGCATTATACTGTGTGGGGGCACATAATGGGGCATTATACTGCGTGGGGGCACATAATGGGGCATTATACTGTGTGGGGGCACATAGTGGGGCATTATACTGTGTGGGGGCACATAATGGGGCATTATACTGCATGGGGGCATATAATGGGGCATTATACTGTGTGGGGGCACATAATGGGGCATTATACTGTGTGAGGGCACATAATGGGGCATTATACTGTGTGGGGGCACATAATGGGGCATTATACTGTGTGGGGGCACATAATGAGGCATTATACTGTGTGGGGCACATAATGGGGCATTATACTGTGTTGGGGCACATAATGGGGCATTATACTGTGTGGGGCATTATACTGCATGGGGGGCACATGTGTCATTATACTGTGTGGGGGCACATAATGGGGCATTATACTGTGTGGGGGCATATAATGGGGCATTATACTGTGTGGGGCATTATACTGCATGGGGGAGCACATAATGTGGCATTATACTGTGTGGGGCACATAATGGGGCATTATACTATGTGGGGGCATATAATGGGGCATTATACTGTGTGGGGCACATAATGGGGCATTATACTATGTGGGGGCATATAATGGGGCATTATACTGTGTTGAGAGCACATAATGAGGGATTATACCGTGTGGGACACATAAGGGGGCATCATGGTGTGTTATTGGAAATAAGGAAGATTCTACTGTGTTGGGGGCATTACACAGGTGGGGGGGGGGGCACTTACTGGTGTTATACCGTGTGGGAATACATTATGGGGACATCCTGCTGTGAGGGGGATCATACTTTGTGGTGGGGGGCAATTGGCACTGTTGCATTGGGCACTATCAAGTTGCCCATGGTTGGACGAAGTCATCATGGTGGTCTGCTCCAGATAGAGAACAAAAGGGAGAGTTAACGCTAATGAGATTCTATTGTTTTATTACTAATTCAGTGTGAAACCACGCCCTTATATTAACCTAGCAGAGATACCTATGGGGGGCACCGCTGCCATATACAATGGTTATGTAGGTGGTACATGTCACATCCACATGATGCCAAGACCCAAGGTTTCCAGCAGAGCTAGTCTTCTTCCCATAGTGCACCTGGTGCCATCGCTCCTCTAGTTAACTGACAGACACCCACCCGACCATCAACATGATTCCTCAGACCAGGCTGCCTTCTTCCCATAGTGCACCTGGTGCCATCCCTTCTCCAGGTAAGTGACGCCCCCAGCCATCCACATGATGTAACGTGATTCATCAGACCAGGCTGCCTTCTTCCCATAGTGAACCTGGTGCCATCTCTTCTCCAGGTAAGTGACGCCCCCAGCCATCCACATGATGTAACGTGATTCATCAGACCAGGCTGCCTTCTTCCCATAGTGCACCTGGTGCCATCCCTTCTCCAGGTAAGTGACGCCCCCAGCCATCCACATGATGTAACGTGATTCATCAGACCAGGCTGCCTTCTTCCCATAGTGCATGTGGTGCCATCCCTTCTCCAGGTAAGTGACGCCCCCAGCCATCCACATGATGTAACGTGATTCATCAGACCAGGCTGCCTTCTTCCCATAGTGCACCTGGTGCCATCCCTTCTCCAGGTAAGTGACGCCCCCAGCCATCCACATGATGTAACGTGATTCATCAGACCAGGCTGCCTTCTTCCCATAGTGCATGTGGTGCCATCTCTTCTCCAGGTAAGTGACGCCCCCAGCCATCCACATGATGTAACGTGACTCATCAGACCAGGCTGCCTTCTTCCCATAGTGCATGTGGTGCCATCTCTTCCCCAGGTAAGTGACGTCCCCAGCCATCCACATGATGTAACGTGATTCATCAGACCAGGCTGCCTTCTTCCCATAGTGCACCTGGTGCCATCCCTTCTCCAGGTAAGTGACGCCCCCAGCCATCCACATGATGTAACGTGACTCATCAGACCAGGCTGCCTTCTTCCCATAGTGCATGTGGTGCCATCTCTTCTCCAGGTAAGTGACGCCCCCAGCCATCCACATGATGTAACGTGACTCATCAGACCAGGCTGCCTTCTTCCCATAGTGCATGTGGTGCCATCTCTTCTCCAGGTAAGTGACGCCCCCAGCCATCCACATGATGTAACGTGACTCATCAGACCAGGCTGCCTTCTTCCCATAGTGCATGTGGTGCCATCTCTTCCCCAGGTAAGTGACGCCCCCAGCCATCCACATGATGTAACGTGACTGATCAGACCAGGCTGCCTTCTTCCCATAGTGCACCTGGTGCCATCTCTTCCCCAGGTAAGTGACGCCCCCAGTCATCCACATGATGTAACGTGATTCATCAGACCAGGCTGCCTTCTTCCCATAGTGCACCTGGTGCCATCTCTTCTCCAGGTAAGTGACGCCCCCAGCCATCCACATGATGTAACGTGACTCATCAGACCAGGCTGCCTTCTTCCCATAGTGAACCTGGTGCCATCTCTTCTCCAGGTAAGTGACGCCCCCAGCCATCCACATGATGTAACGTGATTCATCAGACCAGGCTGCCTTCTTCCCATAGTGCACCTGGTGCCATCTCTTCTCCAGGTAAGTGACGCCCCCAGCCATCCACATGATGTAACGTGACTCATCAGACCAGGCTGCCTTCTTCCCATAGTGAACCTGGTGCCATCTCTTCTCCAGGTAAGTGACGCCCCCAGCCATCCACATGATGTAACGTGATTCATCAGACCAGGCTGCCTTCTTCCCATAGTGCACCTGGTGCCATTTCTTCCCCAGGTAAGTGACGCCCCCAGCCATCCACATGATGTAACGTGACTGATCAGACCAGGCTGCCTTCTTCCCATAGTGCACCTGGTGCCATCTCTTCCCCAGGTAAGTGACGCCCCCAGTCATCCACATGATGTAACGTGATTCATCAGACCAGGCTGCCTTCTTCCCATAGTGCACCTGGTGCCATCTCTTCTCCAGGTAAGTGACGCCCCCAGCCATCCACATGATGTAACGTGACTCATCAGACCAGGCTGCCTTCTTCCCATAGTGAACCTGGTGCCATCTCTTCTCCAGGTAAGTGACGCCCCCAGCCATCCACATGATGTAACGTGATTCATCAGACCAGGCCGCCTTCTTCCCATAGTGCACGTGGTGCCATCTCTTCTCCAGGTAAGTGACGCCCCCAGCCATCCACATGATGTAACGTGACTCATCAGACCAGGCTGCCTTCTTCCCATAGTGCATGTGGTGCCATCTCTTCCCCAGGTAAGTGACGCCCCCAGCCATCCACATGATGTAACGTGATTCATCAGACCAGGCCGCCATTTTCCATTCCTCAGTTCTGATCTCATGTGCCCATTGTAGGCAGATTCGGCGGTGGACACCGGTCGGCAAAGTCACCATAATTACACATGACACGCCCAAAGCATACCAGCCAATGTAAATATGTCGGTGTGCACTTGGGAGGTGCAATGCTCCTGTATTTTCATACACTGACATCAAGCAGAGATCCTGAAGATGGCGAGGAATTCAAACTGAGACTATGAGAGTTGCAGATACCCCGCTGTGACATCTATATGCCCTATAGCAATGATAACCAATCTCTGGAACTCCAGCTGTTGCAAAACTACCACACCCATCATGCCATGACCACCGACAACCCCTCAGAGGTTGACTTCATGAGACTACCCCTGTAAAGCAGAGGAAAACATGTTTTAAACTGTGACTAGGATCTAGGATCACCGGTCTCACTTGTTCTGTCCCACCTCCATGCTTTACACTGCAGCTCTGATTGTTAATAAGCTGTTTATAAGCAGAGGATCAGCACATAGAGAGCTGGTTTCCATCACAGCATGGATTTGTGGCACTTTCCCTCTGTCCTAGGACACAATTCTGCAGTATTACAACGATGCTTGCTGTAGCAGAACGGAGCGAGGATCGGTAAAAGCGGGCACAGGCGGAGATAATAATCATCCGACTGATTTTCCCAAGTGTCGACCATTATTTGGCCTGTTAACATTTGAATCTGTTCTTTTCTAGTCGTAACTGGTATGCATCAATACAACTGGTGTGCGAGCCCTGTAACTGGTGCTGGCAGCACTATCATTGGTGCTAAGGGTTCTGTAAATGGTGCTGGGAGCCCTGTGACTGGTGATGGGGCAGAGTGACTGGTGCTTGGGGTGCTGTGACTGGTGCTGAGAGCCCTGTGACTGGTGATGGGGCAGAGTGACTGGTGCTTGGGGTGCTGTGACTGGTGCTGAGAGCCATGTGACTGGTGATGGGGCAGAGTGACTGGTGCTGGGAGCCCTGTGACTGGTGCTGGCAGCACTATCATTGGTGCTGAGGGTTCTGTAAATGGTGCTGAGAGCCCTGTGACTGGTGATGGGGCAGAGTGACTGGTGCTTGAGGTGCTGTGACTGGTGCTGAGAGCCCTGTGACTGGTGATGGGGCAGAGTGACTGGTGCTTGGGGTGCTGTGACTGGTGCTGAGAGCCCTGTGACTGGTGATGGGGCAGAGTGACTGGTGCTTGGGGTGCTGTGACTGGTGCTGAGAGCCCTGTGACTGGTGATGGGGCAGAGTGACTGGTGCTTGGGGTGCTGTGACTGGTGCTGAGAGCCATGTGACTGGTGACGGGGCAGAGTGACTGGTGCTTGGGGTGCTGTGACTGGTGCTGAGAGCCATGTGACTGGTGATGGGAGCCCTGTGACTGGTGCTTGGGGCCCTGTGACTAGTGCTGGGAGCCCTGTGACTGGTGATGGGGCAGAGTGACTGGTGCTGGGGGACCTGTGACTGGTGCTTGGGCTGCTGTGACTGGTGCTGGGGGACCTGTGACTGGTGCTGGGGGACCTGTGACTGGTACTTGGGGCCCTGTGACTGGTGCTGGGGGACCTGTGACTGGTGCTGGGGGACCTGTGACTGGTGCTTGGGCTGCTGTGACTGGTACTTGGGGCCCTGTGACTGGTGCTGGGGGCCCTGTGACTGGTGCTGGGGGACCTGTGAGTGAAGCTGGAGGTCCTGTGCTGGAAGTGTGGTGACTAGTGTTGGTGGAACTATGGTGCTGGAGGTGCTATCACTGGTACTTGGGACCCTGTGACTGGTGTTGTCACTGGTGCTGGGGAGTTATCACTGGCATGGGGGGGCTGTGACTGGTGCTGGGATGATATTACTGGTACCTAGGGCACTTTGACTGGTACTTGGGGCCCTGTGACTGGTGCTGGGGTGCTATGGCCCTGTGACTGCCATTCAGGGTACTGTGACTGGTACTTAGGGCCATTTGACTGGTACCTGGGGCCCTGTGACTGCTGCTGGGATGCTATCACTGGTACCTAGGGCCCTGTGACTGGTATTTGGGGCCCTGTGACTGCTGCTGGGATGCTCTCACTGGTACCTGGGGCCCTGTGACTGCTGCTGGGGGCGCTGAGGCAGACGGTACAGGGGGGCCACTCTGACCGCTCTCCTGCAGTTCCCTCTTACGTCCACCAGGGGGAGCGCGTGACCATGATTTCTCTATCACCACATAAAATACTGTAAATACTACCAATGAATTAATGAGAGCCCCTGCAGTCTGGCCGGGAGACCCCCTACATCGCACATCTTTCTGAGGGAATCATCTGCGCTCGTTCCCGGCTTCTGTCGCCTTCCCTCCATCTTCCTACACCCGGCCCCGCCGGACCGCCGATGAGAACAGCAGCGCCTCAGTGCACCCCAGCCGGGCACAATGTCCGTCCGTGTCGGCCGGGATATCGAATTCGCTCGATTCGTGCTTAGTGACGGAAATAATAGGGCGATGCGACATCCTCCGTGCGCTCAGAGATACCAATATGGCAGAGGGGAGAGGAAGTGAGCAGGTCGGGATGTGACGAGTTAAAGAGCTGAAGATGGAGATCAGACATAGCGAGTGGCTCGTTGGTCTAGGGGTATGATTCTCGCTTCGGGTGCGAGAGGTCCCGGGTTCAAATCCCGGACGAGCCCAGTTTTTATTCTTTTAATTTTTTATTTTTTTTTAGCTTGTACTGTAATAAAGATTAGACGGAAAGCTCCACCACCAGCCCTCTCTGCTCCTCACACGACACAGTCCTGTGAGAAAGTATTTCATGTATAAACAGTCAGATGTAGATTAAAATTGATTATTTTTTTTATTCTTAATCGGGTTTTAGATTTTTTTTTTTTAGATTTACTAAAAATGGATCTGAATTTAAAATACAAAAAGTGGGCTCGTCCGGGATTTGAACCCGGGACCTCTCGCACCCTAAGCGAGAATCATACCCCTAGACCAACGAGCCGCCGCACGGCAACACTCTGAGGAGTCGGCCTGAAAAGAGGCTCTCTGGGCAAACTCTAAATAAATTTATTTTTATTTTTCGTTATAAATAACGTTCGAGAACTCTGCTTGCCCTTAATGATTAGAAACCTTCATTGCATATAGCCAGAAGCTGGGGAGTCATCGTATCATGTCTCAGGTACTGTAGGGACATGGTTCCTCAGAGCAGCTCCAACCTCCACAGCAAGAGCCATGGTGCCCCCAGTGACAGCAGTGCCCCCCAATAACAGCCACATGCCCTGGTTACAGAACAGTGCCCCCAGTTACAGCACAGAGCCCCCAGTTACAGTACAGTGCCCCCAGTTACAGTACAGAGCCCCCAGTTACAGAACAGCGCCCCCAGTTACAGCACAGTGCCCCCAGTTACAGCACAGAGCCCCCAGTTACAGCACAGAGCCCCCAGTTACAGCACAGAGCCCCCAGTTACAGCACAGAGCCCCCAGTTACAGCACAGAGCCCCAGTTACAGCACAGAGCCCCCAGTTACAGAACAGCACACCCAGTTACAGCACAGTGCCCCCAGTTACAGCACAGAGCCCCCAGTTACAGAACAGCACACCCAGTTACAGCACAGAGCCCCCAGTTACAGCACAGAGCCCCCAGTTACAGCACAGAGCCCCCAGTTACAGCACAGAGCCCCCAGTTACAGCACAGTCCCCCCAGTTACAGCACAGTGCCCCCAGTTACAGAACAGTGCCCCCAGTTACAGCACAGCGCCCCCCAGTTACAGCACAGCGCCCCCAGTTACAGAACAGTGCCCCCAGTTACAGCACAGAGCCCCCAGTTACAGCACAGTGCCTCCCAGTTACAGCACAGTGCCCCCAGTTACAGCACAGTCCCCCCAGTTACAGCACAGTGCCCCCAGTTACAGAACAGTGCCCCCAGTTACAGCACAGCGCCCCCCAGTTACAGCACAGCGCCCCCCAGTTACAGCACAGCGCCCCCAGTTACAGCACAGCGCCCCCAGTTACAGCACAGAGCCCCAGTTACAGCACACTGCCCCAGTTACAGCACAGCTCCCCAGTTACAGCACAGAGCCCCCAGTTACAGCACAGAGCCCCCAGTTACAGCACAGTGCCTCCCAGTTACAGCACAGCTCCCCAGTTACAGCACAGCGCCCCAGTTACAGCACAGCGCCCCAGTTACAGCACAGCGCCCCAGTTACAGCACAGCGCCTCCCAGTTACAGCACAGCGCCCCCAGTTACAGCACAGAGCCCCAGTTACAGCACACTGCCCCAGTTACAGCACAGCTCCCCAGTTACAGCACAGCGCCCCAGTTACAGCACAGAGCCCCAGTTATAGCACAGAGCCCCCCAGTTACAGCACAGAGCCCCCAGTTACAGCACAGCGCCCCCCAGTTACAGCACAGCGCCCCCAGTTACAGCACAGCGCCCCCAGTTACAGCACAGAGCCCCAGTTACAGCACACTGCCCCAGTTACAGCACAGCTCCCCAGTTACAGCACAGAGCCCCCAGTTACAGCACAGAGCCCCCAGTTACAGCACAGAGCCCCCAGTTACAGCACAGTGCCTCCCAGTTACAGCACAGCTCCCCAGTTACAGCACAGCGCCCCAGTTACAGCACAGCGCCCCAGTTACAGCACAGCGCCTCCCAGTTACAGCACAGCGCCCCCAGTTACAGCACAGAGCCCCAGTTACAGCACACTGCCCCAGTTACAGCACAGCTCCCCAGTTACAGCACAGCGCCCCAGTTACAGCACAGCGCCCCAGTTACAGCACAGCACCCCAGTTATAGCACAGAGCCCCCCAGTTACAGCACAGAGCCCCCAGTTACAGCACAGTGCCTCCCAGTTACAGCACAGCGCCCCCAGTTACAGCACAGTGCCCCAGTTACAGCACAGTGCCTCCCAGTTACAGCACAGTGCCCCCAGTTACAGCACAGTGCCCCCAGTTACAGCACAGAGCCCCAGTTACAGCACAGAGCCCCAGTTACAGCATAGCGCCCCCAGTTACAGCACAGAGCCCCCAGTTACAGCACAGCTCCCCAGTTACAGCACAGAGCCCCCAGTTACAGCACAGCGCCCCAGTTACAGCAGAGCTCCCCAGTTACAGCACAGAGCCCCCAGTTACAGCACAGCGCCCCAGTTTCAGCACAGCTCCCCAGTTACAGCCTGCGCCCCCAGTTACAGCGCAGCGCCCCCAGTTACAGCACAGCGCCCCCAGTTACAGCACAGTGCCTCCAGTTACAGCACAGAGCCCCAGCAACAGTCACATGGAAGGGGACAAATACATTTTCATATCACTTTTTTTTTCAACTTGTTTGATTCAACCTTGTAATCTATGATTCACCATCACATGACTATTACATACAGTGCGTCACAAGTCCATGGAATAAACTACACGACTCGCAGTACACACACTATACGACTGACACACTACAGGTCACACACACTATACAACTGATATACTACAGGTCACACACTATACGACTGACACACTACAGGTCACACACTATACGACTGACATACTACAGGTCACACACTATACGACTGACATACTACAGGTCACACACTATACGACTGACATACTACAGGTCACACACTATACGACTGACATACTACAGGTCACACACTATACGACTGACACACTACAGGTCACACACTATACAACTGATACACTACAGGTCACACACTATACAACTGATACACTACAGGTCACACACTATACAACTGATACACTACAGGTCACACACTATACGACTACACTACAGGTCACACACTATACGACTGACACACTACAGGTCACACACTATACAACTGATACACTACAGGTCACACACTATACAACTGATACACTACAGGTCACACACTATACAACTGATACACTACAGGTCACACACACTATACAACTGATATACTACAGGTCACACACTATACGACTGACACACTACAGGTCACACACTATACGACTGACATACTACAGGTCACACACTATACGACTGACATACTACAGGTCACACACTATACGACTGACATACTACAGGTCACACACTATACGACTGACACACTACAGGTCACACACACTATACAACTGATATACTACAGGTCACACACTATACGACTGACACACTACAGGTCACACACTATACGACTGACATACTACAGGTCACACACTATACGACTGACATACTACAGGTCACACACTATACGACTGACATACTACAGGTCACACACTATACGACTGACATACTACAGGTCACACACTATACGACTGACACACTACAGGTCACACACTATACAACTGATACACTACAGGTCACACACTATACAACTGATACACTACAGGTCACACACTATACAACTGATACACTACAGGTCACACACTATACAACTGATACACTACAGGTCACACACTATACGACTGATATACTACAGGTCACACACTATACGACTACACTACAGGTCACACACTATACGACTGATATACTACAGGTCACACACTATACGACTACACTACAGGTCACACACTATACGACTACACTACAGGTCACACACTATACGACTGACACACTACAGGTCACACACTATACAACTGATATACTACAGGTCACACACTATACGACTGTCACAATACAGGTCACACACTATACAACTACACTACAGGTCACACACTATACAACTGATACAGTACAGGTCACACACTATACGACTGACACACTACAGGTCACACACTATACAACTACACTACAGGTCACACACTATACAACTGATACAGTACAGGTCACACACTATACAACTACACTACAGGTCACACACTATACAACTGATACAGTACAGGTCACACACTATACAACTACACTACAGGTCACACACTATACGACTGATATACTACAGGTCACACACACTATACGACTGATATACTACAGGTCACACACTATACGACTGATATACTACAGGTCACACACTATACGACTGTCACAGTACATTTCACACACTATACGACTGTCACACTACAGGTCACATATTATATGACTGTCACAATACAGATCACACACTATACGACTGTCACAGTACAGGTCACACACTACACACTGTCCGCTGTTCGCCATATAACCTATGATTCCTCACAGTCTGTGTGTTGGCATATGTACATTGGCACCAGGGTCTCTACATTCACCACATGCTGGTGATAACCACCAGGAGAATAACGGATGCTTTTGGCGAACTCCGTCAGACGAGCCAGAGCACGACAATCACTCATTCATTCCTGAGAATAACATTTGTGTGAAAGATTTTGGATTTCAAAGAGGACAGTCACATTTTGGCAGTCACTTTTTGACACCAAAAGCCCTTGGCACGCAAACCAGAGCGTTCACCCAGCACCACAAAGGTTCAGGGCCAGGGAGTCCCATCATCCTGTGCACCTCCTTATCATTACTCTACCAGAAGGTACACAGGCAGAGCCGTGCAGGAAGACCTCCGGACTGTCCTCACTTAAAGGGACAGTGCACTTTGTTCTCCCCCTTCTCTGTTGATACAATGATTGATAAATTACCAGCAGCTTCATATATCTTCTCACTACATTACAAATGTGTTGTGCCCGAACCAAACATCAGATACCACCTTCTCCAAGCTCAGGGTCAATTATATAATTCCTCTTCCAAATAATGATGCTCTGGAGTATAATACAGGATATAATGTATGTACACAGTGACTGCACCAGCAGAATAGTGAGTGCAGCTCTGGAGTATAATCCAGGATGTAACTCAGGATCAGTACAGGATAAGTAATGTATGTACACAGTGACTCCACCAGCAGAATAGTGAGTGCAGCTCTGGAGTATAATACAAGATGTAATTCAGGATCAGTACAGGATAAGTAATGTATGTACACAGTGACTGCACCAGCAGAATAGTGAGTGCAGCTCTGGAGTATAATACAGGATGTAACTCAGGATCAGTACAGGATAAGTAATGTATGTACACAGTGACTGCACCAGCAGAATAGTGAGTGCGGCTCTGGAGTATAATACAGGATGTAACTCAGGATCAGTACAGGAGAAGTAATGTATGTACACAGTGACTGCACCAGCAGAATAGTGAGTGCAGCTCTGGAGTATAATACAGGATGTAACTCAGGATCAGTACAGGATAAGTAATGTATGTACACAGTGACGGCACCAGCAGAATAGTGAGTGCAGCTCTGGAGTATAATACAGGATGTAACTCGGGATCAGTACAGGATAAGTAATGTGTGTACACAGTGACTGCACCAGCAGAATAGTGAGTGCAGCTCTGGAGTATAACACAGGATGGAACTCAGGATCAGTACAGAATAAGTAATGTATGTACACAGTGACTGCACCAACAGAATAGTGAGTGCAGCTCTGGAGTATAATACAGGATGGAACTCAGGATCAGTACAGGATAAGTAATGTGTGTACACAGTGACTGCACCAGCAGAATAGTGAGTGCAGCTCTGGAGTATAACACAGGATGGAACTCAGGATCAGTACAGGATAAGTAATGTATGTACACAGTGACTCCATCAGCAGAATAGTGAGTGCAGCTCTGGAGTATAATACAGGATGTAACTCAGGATCAGTACAGGATAAGTAATGTATGTACACAGTGACTGCACCAGCAGAATAGTGAGTGCAGCTCTGGAGTATAATACAGGGTGTAACTCAGGATCAGTACAGGATAAGTAATGTATGTACACAGTGACTGCACCAGCAGAATAGTGAGTGCAGCTCTGGAGTATAATACAGGATGTAACTCAGGATCAGTACAGGATAAGTAATGTATGTACACAGTGACTGCACCAGCAGAATAGTGAGTGCAGCTCTGGAGTATAATACAGGATGTAATTGAGGATCAGTACAGGATAAGTAATGTATGTACACAGTGACTGCACCAGCAGAATAGTGAGTGCAGCTCTGGAGTATAATGCAGGATGTAACTCAGGATCAGTACAGGATAAGTAATGTATGTACACAGTGACTGCACCAGCAGAATAGTGAGTGCAGCTCTGGAGTATAATACAGGATGTAACTCGGATCAGTACAGGATAAGTAATGTATGTACACAGTGACTGCACAGGCAGAATAGTGAGTGCAGCTCTGGAGTATAATACAGAATGTAATTCAGGATCAGTACAGGATAAGTAATGTAATGTATGTACACAGTGACTCCATCAGCAGAATAGTGAGTGCAGCTCTGGAGTATAATACAGGATGTAACTTAATGATTTTCCTATTTCATGACGTAAAGTCATAGTTTTATTAAAGACACGGAGGCGAGTATTGCATAATCCTTCTTTACTGAACCACCAATAGCAGCAAAGAGAAAAATTTACATATAAGGAACCATAGCAACCAAGGTCCCTCCCCACTGGCCCCTATAATAGGCCTCTCTTCCTCTGTGACTTCCTCTTTCTTTGATCCTCTGGTGCTGACATCCCGAACATCCCAACGGTAACTCTGAACTGAACCGACATCACGAACATCACAACGATGACTCCAAACTTCAACTGGAACAGACAGTCCAACGCCCAGCAGCGTAATCAACTAGCCAACCAGGCTAAACTGTAGAACATATCCTCCGGAAAACACGGCATACTGCAACGGAAAGACTTCATCCTGGAAAATAAAACAGACCATAGGCCTAGGTGAAACAACATCTCCAGACAGAATGTCCAGACGCCACCTTCGCCACTGGAAAACCAGGTGACAAGTGACCGAACACAATAAGAATTGTAATAAATAACATGAAATACAATGTCAATGCAAGAACATTAGGACAATAAAACCTAAAACACAATAACTTAAAAGGTTAATAATACATAGAGGTAATGATACGTGACCCCTGTAACCAAAAACTGCGAGAAAAAACCCAAGGGAGGGAATAGGGTGGGCAATACTCGCCTCCGTGTCTTTAATAAAACTATGACTTTACGTCATGAAATAGGAAAATCATTAAGTTTTACAGCAAGACACGGAGGCTTCGTATTGCAAGTTCAAAGCCCGTCAATGATTGAAGCAAATAAATTAGGTGGAGGACGGAAATAGAACTCCCTGAACGTGGTAACATTGGACCAATCAGCCAGGCGCATAACATCCTCTAATCTGGCACCCGACACCGCCAAGGCGGTGGCAGAGGCCCCACGCGCAGAATGGGCCGTGAAGACAGACGTGTCCACACCCGCTAATGACATGACCCATTTAAGCCAGCGTGCTAACGTGGGGCTAGAAACCGGTCCAAAAGGATGACGAATAGAAATGAACAGCTGAGAACTGTTCGGAGACCGATGCGCCAGAGTCCTGGACTCGTATTCTTTAAGGCACGCCACTGGACATAAAATCGGAGAGTCAGGAAAACTGGGGTAGGACACGAAACGTATGTTGGTCTTCGTGCGACGCGAGATGTTGAAAGTAACCCCCTCCGGGGTAAAGGAGCGCGCGTCGTGATCAAGAGCCCTCACATCTGAGACCCTCTTGCATGAAATGAGGCAAAATAACGTCAAGAGCTTAGCTGACAATTGCCTAATTGTGAGGTCAGAGTTCTCGGGCCAGGAGGACAAGAAGGTAAGGACCAGGGTCACGTCCCATGTAGTGGAAAAACGAGGACGCGGGGGACGAGATAAACGAGCCCCCCTTAACAGGCGAGAAACAGACGGATGTTGGCCAGCCGCGACTCCCTCGAAGCCCGCATGGGTAGAAGAGATAGCGGACCTAAACAGGTTAATGGTCCGATATGCCTTCCCCGGCTCGAAGAGAGAGGTGAGAAACTCTAGCAGGTGGGTTACAGGTGCCGAAACGGGATCCAAGTCCCGTTCCACGCACCAGTTAGCCCAAGTTCTCCAGGCTGCCCGGTACGACTTCCTAGTGCCGGGAGCCCATGCACTGTCCAATAGCTGTCGAGTTGCTGCCGAAACTCCCTCGAACGATCCAGGTGTCCGGAGATCCGGCATGCCAGCAGCCGCAGGGATCCGTCGAGTAAAAGGGGATGTTGTAGTCCCAGAGGGTTGTGGAGGAGATCCGACCGGGTCGGGAGAAGTACAGGAATCTCCACTAGAATCCTCAGCAACGAGGGGAACCAGACCTGAGACCCCCAGAACGGTACCACAAGAACTAGGTCCGCCTGCTGATGAATCACCTGCAAGAGTGTCCTCGGAATCATCGAGAATGGGGGAAACGCGTACAGGCGGGATACCGACCAATCCTGGAGGAACGCATCCACTGCTAATGCTTCCGGGTCCGGACGCCAGCTGTAAAAACGGGTGAGCTGTCTGTTCAGCCGTGAAGCGAACAGGTCGATAGACATCGGACCCCACAATTCCGAGATAGCTGAGAAGACCAGAGGGTCCAATTGCCAATCGCTGCCATCCGATAGGTAGCGCGAGTTCCAATCCGCCTGGACGTTGTTCAGTCCCGGTAGGTACTCCGCCTGGACCATGATGTCCCTGGCTAGGCAAAATGTCCAAAAGTCTTTGGCCAGACGAGCCAACGTCGCTGAGCGAGTACCCCCCAAACGGTTGACATACTGGACTGCTGATATATTGTCCATACGTAACTTGATGCAAGCGTTGGCGATCCCGTTGGAAAAACTTCTCACCGCGAAAGATCCTGCCAGGAGCTCCAAAGCATTGATGTGCAGGAGGGACTCCTCCGCTGACCATGGGCCTCCCGTAGATACACCATTGCAATGGGTGCCCCAACCCTGGAGGCTCGCATCTGATTCTATGGTCAACTCTGGCAGGGAGCCGAAAATCGCCCTGCCGTTCCACGCCTCCAGATTGGCTATCCACCAACTCAATTCCTCTCGGGCCTCCGAATCCAGGACCACCGCGTCCGCAAAGGATGCACCGGTCCGAAGATGGGCGATCTTCAGACGCTGGAGCGCACGGTAATGTAATGGGGCTGGAAACACCGCCTGGATGGACGAGGCTAACAGACCGATGATGCGGGCCAGATGACGCAATGAGAGATGGGGTATGAGAAGCGCATGTCTCAGTTCCTTGCGGATCGCCCGCAATTTTGCCGTCGGCAGACTGAGGGACTCCGAGAGAGAATCCACCGTGAATCCTAAGAATTCCATCTTCTGAGTCGGGATGAGGCAGGACTTCTCTATGTTGAGGAGGAATCCGAGATCTGAAAGCAAATCCGACGTCCACTGGAGATGTTCCAGTAACCCCACCCTGGATTCGTGCATCAGAAGGATGTCGTCCAGGTAAATAATTAGGCGGACGCCCCGAGTCCTCAACCATGACACGACCGGACGCAGCAACTTGGTGAAGCACCAAGGAGCTGACGACAGTCCGAATGGCAGACAGGTGAACCTCCAGACCTCGCCGTTCCACCTGAACTGGAGTAGGTCCCTGGAGTGAGTGGCCACTGGGACCGTCAGGTATGCATCCTTCAGGTCCAGCTTTACCATCCAGTCCCCAGGAACTAGCAAGTCCCGAAGAAGATGGATCCCCTCCATTTTGAAATGCCGGTAGCGAACTACCGCATTCAACGCGCGCAGATTGATAACTGGCCTCATCTGTCCACCCTTCTTCTGGACAAGGAAGATATTGCTGATCACCGCCCCACGTGATGGGGACGCTCGTTCTATCGCCCGCTTCTGTCTGAGGGAGCACAACTCCGCGTCGACCAGAGCGCAAGCTGTGTGTGACAGGGGGACAAGTGGCGGGGAGGGGACAACGTAGGGAGACCCCGTGAGCTCTATGTGAAATCCCTTGACCGTGGTGAGGACCCACGGGTCTGAGGTAATGACACTCCAAGCGTGGGAAAAACGCTGGAGTCTGCCCCCTACACAAGGAACCATAGAATCCCCGGTCAGGGGAGCACTTACCCAAGGGTCTGCGATGGTTGGGGTTGCCCCGGAAGGAACGAGAACGCCACTGGTTTCCTCTGGAGGCGAAGAAAGGAGACGGGTTGCGTTGCTCCTGGAAGGATGGACGATGTCCACCGGCACCTCTATTTGCTCCGCGGGCCTGGAAACTAGCACGGCCGGACAGGCGGCCCCTACCACTGCCGGCCCGATGAGAGACCCGTCCGTGAAACACCCTGCGCATCGAACTCTGGGCCTTATCAAGCGCAGTAAAGGTGCCCACAAAACGGCCCATGTCCTTAATGAAGGACTCACCGAAAAGGAGGTCCTGGGCTTCCTTTCCCGCCTCAGTGAGCGCCAAGTTAGCTAACTTAGGGTCTATCTTGAAAAGGATAGACTTGCGCCTCTCAATCGCCACTGAAGTATTGGCGTTGCCGGTAAGGCAAATGGCCCTCTGGGCCCAGCCCCGTAACTCCTCGTGGTCTATTGGGGATCCCTCACTCCTGGCTGACTCGGCCATCTCCAAGATCTTGGTAAGTGGGCCGAGGACATCTAGGATCTTGTCCTGGCAGCTACGAAGCGCCGAATCCAGGCCCTTCTTTGAGTTCCAGCCAGTTTTGGTTAGAAACTGAGCCATTTTGGGATCCACTATTGGGGTCTCGCACACCTTATTAGGAACCAATGGCCTGGGACACTCAGCCCTGAGTTTGTTGCGTGAATCGCGGGAAAGCGAGTGACGCACCCAGTGCTCCAAATAAGCCCCTACATGAGGGGAGGGGAGCCATTCCGCCGAACGCGGGTGGTGCAACGATTCGGGGTCAAACATAGGTTCTCCCGAATCATCCAGAACCGCCACAGATAGGGAAGCGGTACAAGGGGACACCACATCCCTGGCAGAGGAGGTAGCTGCAACTGCAGCCGAGGGGCCCTGAACTGGGGGGGTGACATCCTCCTCCGCCTCATAATCCATATCCGCGAATGCCTCCTCGTCTGAAGCTCTGTCAGAGCCAGACAATTCCGGGGATTGCGCTCTTGCGCTTTTCCATGTCCGCGCCCGTTCTGCCCGGCGGGAAAGGGCCCTCTTCCGTGGTCTAAGCACGGTCTCTGGGGTGGCAATATGCGCACCAGTCAAAACCTCCTCTACAAAAGGAGAGTCATTTGAGGTAGGCTGCGGAGTGGTAATGGGATCCTGCACAGGTAAATTGGAAGGTGGGACGGCCAGGGCCTGGGTAATGGTCTGAGAAAGGATGGATGACATGGAGCCCATGGCTGCCATGATCGCATCCGACACTGATCGCTGTAGAGCCAGCGCCTGGGCATCCACATGAGAGGGGCCGGATCCCTCAGGGGGGGAGGGGGGCCTGCCGGCAGACCGAGGGGAAGTAGGTACAGACATAACTGCCACTGGCCTGGCTAAAGTGCTACCCGGTGAAAGTAACTCACTGTCAAGAGCTGAGATGCCTGAGGAGAACCCTGGAGGCTAGAAGGCAGAGGGAGCAGCAGGAGCCGCCGACCGTGCTGTAAGTAGAAAGCGACTGGCCGGAAGGAGCAGGAGACGCTGTAGCTCCGCCCCCAAAAGCCCGCGAATCGCGGCAGCCAAACGCAAGATGGCCGCCGAGATCTCGCGAGATCTCGCTGTCCCACCGCACAGCAAGCGCCAGGAACGAAGCCGCCGTCCACAGGGACGGAGGATCCGCCCACCATATGCCGGGAACCAAAGTGAACAAGAGGTAGGACTCACCATGTGTCAAAAGACCACTGGCTAGGGCAGAGAACCCCCCCGGAACTAAGGGTAAGGGAAAACCGAGGGGGGGTGGGGGTGGGGGGGGCGCGGGAAAACGGCAACCGAAGCAACTCAGCGCAATGCAAATAAAACAATACACCCCAGCAATAAGCCGAATGCATGAGGCAAAGGGGAGCGCTGCGAGCATGCAGGGTTAGTCACCCTGGGGTAAACAGCGCAAAGACACTAAATATAAATGACACAAGCATAAATAAGATGTACTTAACTTGGTGGCAGCAGCAAAGAAAGAGGAAGTCACAGAGGAAGAGAGGCCTATTATAGGGGCCAGTGGGGAGGGACCTTGGTTGCTATGGTTCCTTATATGTAAATTTTTCTCTTTGCTGCTATTGGTGGTTCAGTAAAGAAGGATTATGCAATACGAAGCCTCCGTGTCTTGCTGTAAAACTCAGGATCAGTCCAGGATAAGTAATGTATGTACACAGTGACTGCACCAGCAGAATAGTGAGTGCAGCTCTGGAGTATAATACAGGATGTAACTCAGGATCAGTACAGGATGAGTAATGTATGTACACAGTGACTGCACCAGCAGAATAGTGAGTGCAGCTCTGGAGTATAATACAGGATGTAACTCAGGATCAGTACAGGATGAGTAATGTATGTACACAGTGACTGCACCAGCAGAATAGTGAGTGCAGCTCTGGAGTATAATACAGGATGTAACTCAGGATCAGTACAGGATGAGTAATGTATGTACACAGTGACTGCACCAGCAGAATAGTGAGTGCAGCTCTGGAGTATAATACAGGATGTAACTCAGGATCAGTACAGGATGAGTAATGTATGTACACAGTGACTGCACCAGCAGAATAGTGAGTGCAGCTCTGGGATATAATACAGGATGTAACTCAGGATCAGTACAGGATGAGTAATGTATGTACACAGTGACTGCACCAGCAGAATAGTGAGTGCAGCTCTGGAGTATAATACAGGATGTAACTCAGGATCAGTACAGGATGAGTAATGTATGTACACAGTGACTGCACCAGCAGAATAGTGAGTGCAGCTCTGGAGTATAATACAGGATGTAACTCAGGATCAGTACAGGATGAGTAATGTATGTACACAGTGACTGCACCAGCAGAATAGTGAGTGCAGCTCTGGGATATAATACAGGATGTAACTCAGGATCAGTACAGGATAAGTAATGTAATGTATGTACACAGTGACTGCACCAGCAGAATAGTGAGTGCAGCTCTGGAGTATAATACAGGATGTAACTCAGGATCAGTACAGAATAAGTAATGTATGTACACAGTGACTGCACCAGCAGAATAGTGAGTGCAGCTCTGGAGTATAATACAGGATGTAACTCAGGATCAGTACAGGATAAGTAATGTATGTACACAGTGACTGCACCAGCAGAATAGTGAGTGCAGCTCTGGAGTATAATACAGGATGTAACTCAGGATCAGTACAGGATAAGTAATGTATGTACACAGTGACTGCACCAGCAGAATAGTGAGTGCAGCTCTGGAGTATAATACAGGATGTAACTCAGGATCAGTACAGGATATAATGTATGTACACAGTGACTGCACCAGCAGAATAGTGAGTGCAGCTCTGGAGTATAATACAGGATGTAACTCTGGATCAGTACAGGATATAATGTATGTACACAGTGACGGCACTTTTTTCTGTAGAATTACTCCTGCGTGCCTGGTTTATGTTTTGCATTAGGCAGTGAAGATGGGGGGCGGTCAGTCGCTGATGTCACTTATCTCAGAGGCAGCAGTCCTTGGCCGCACATAACTGGAAAGAAGAAAGAGATTTTTTTCAGTCCTGTTTAGAGGTCACATATTTGAGAGATTGCAGAACTGCTGAATGTCTCCACTGTGTTCATCGCAGCTTCTCCTTACTGTGTCCTTCGGTGGCACCAGTAATGGTGAGGACTGATATGTCTGTAATTCATGTTTCTGGTATCAGGAATATACAGTGTTAATACTGTGCAGGATCAATGTAATAAATGCAGGGTCGGACAGGAGGGCCCCGCGGCCCTGGGACAGATCTAGCTCGGGCCCCTCTAATAACCTCTAGAGAGTCTGCATGGCCTAATTATCATGTCGGAGCTTGGGCCCATCAGGGGGTCTTCACATGAGTCTGACTGATTTGGTTACAGCATTTTATGGGGTCAAAAGGAGAAGCACAAGCCCCAAAACGTCTACTAGGATCAATGCTTTTCGATACGGGCTCCCGTTCCGTTTTGATCCCCCATAAGTAGCCCCATATTGCCCCACCCGTCCATGACACAACAGTCACATTATCAATTTGATACAAATGAATTATAAAGTAAATTAATTTTTTCTGCGGCCACTTACGGACGATGCTCAAGATGATTGACCCCGTGACGACCCCTTTATTTATGGCCCACCCACAGGGACCCTCCTCTATGGCGAGAACAGATCATTGAAGTCTAGGGGCCCCTGCTGTGTCTGGGGAGGGCCCATTCCTGCGCCCGCGTTGTACAGTATATGATGGACTAACCCTCTAAGCTTTATTACCAGAAGACTGGAAAAACTTTTTTGAGTCAATAAAAAATTAACTGGGCCAAAGTCGGTTTCTTATTCTCATTTTTTATTTTATTTTTCTGTTAGGGCTCATGCACACAACCTCATCCGATCCACATATTTTTTCGGATTGGACGCAGACCCATTCGCTTCAATGGACAGCACACTATGTCCGTTCCGCGGCTCTGCAAAAATATAGAACAACGATAGGACAGTTCTATAGAGGGCGGAATGCGGAACGCATGCAGCTGATATCCGTGCTTTGCAGATCCGTAAAAACAGCAGTGGCCGGGTGCATGAGCCCTTAAAGGGAACCTGTCACGTGAAAATGCAATATAAGCTGCAGGCAGCATTTTATAGAGCAGGAGGAGCTGAGCGGATTGATATATAGTTTTATGGGAAAAAAATTCATTAAAACTTGTATTTTATACCTTAAAATTCCTGCTCATTCTGGGCTCTGAATGCAGGAGGCGGAGCTATCAGTGATTGACAGCTCTCTCTGTATACACAGTCATAGAGGGCGGGCTGTCAATCACTGATAGCTCCGCCTCCTGGATTCAGAGCTCAGAACGAGCAGGAATTTAAAGGTATAAAGTTTTACAGATATTTTATTCCCCATAAAACTATATATTAGTCGGCTCAGCTCCTCCTGCTCTATGACCTGCCGCCCCACGTTCAGTGCGACAGGTTCCCTTTAAGGAATTATGAGGAGAACATTTCGCCAGTAATAACCAAAGCCGTTTAACCCTTTCAGTATACTTATTCAAATCAGTAAAAACTGTCCGTCTGCCCACTCTAGTGCCAGTTCTTGTGCCCAGTACCTGCGACCAACCGAATATAATGCGAGCAGTCACCCTCTGTATACTGGCAGTGGGAGGTCAGTGGCCCAAAGTCATCCTTTATGCCCACTCTGATGCCCATTTGTGAGCCAGTCATTTCTGTTTTCATGCCGCTTTTTTTCTAGTTTCCCCTCAGGGCGGCTTAATGCCCCTGTGGCTGGGAAAAGTACAAAAAAATACAAATTATGTGAATAAGAAACCAACTTGTGCTTAGTAAAAACAAAATTATTTAGATTTTTTTTAATTTCATGATATTATTATATATAATTATTATGATTCAAAATAAAGTTAAAAAAAAAATAAAAAAGTGGGCTCGTCCGGGATTTGAACCCGGGACCTCTCGCACCCTAAGCGAGAATCATACCCCTAGACCAACGAGCCGCCGTGCAGAACTGCCGGCCCTGTCCACTCACATCACCTCACTGACTACTTCCGGTGACTCCACATCACCACCCACTCAGGGTGTCTCCCCGGGAGCCCCCAGTATCCGCACTCCTCTCCGGAGCCCCCAGTATCCGCACTTCTCCCCGGGGCCCCCAGTATCCGCACTTCTCCCCGGGGCCCCCACTAGCCGCTCTCCTCCCCGGGGCCCCCTCTAGCCGCTCTCATTCCCTTCCCCTACCCTAAAAACAAACCACTCATCCTACCAGCCAATCAGGATAAGCTCTTATTTTCTGGGTGGTGACGGACATCACTAGGAGCCAATAAGATTCCTTTATGCAAAGCAGAGAGGCGGACCCTCGTGATGACGGGCATCACTAGGAGCCAATAAGATTCCTTTATGCAAAGCAGAGAGGCGGACTCTCGAGTAAGGCGGAGTCCTCTCGATTGGAAAGCGTGTAGATTGGTGAAGCGGTAACGGATGCGGTTTTTGTGGTAGCCTTCCGTTGTGGACTGCTGCTTAGGGTGGCTGCTCTGTACGGGCGGGTGATGGGTAAAATCTCATATATTTTCCTTGTATCTAATTTATATCACGTGGGGAAATAAAAAAAATAAAACGTTTTTTTTTTTTAAAGAAAAGTTTATAAACGTTTAACCCCTTGAGGACCAGGCTAGTTTTGGTCTTGAAAATCTGAATTTCTGCAAAATATATATATATATATATATATATATTGCAAAAAAATAAAAGTTCATCTCATTCTATGAAAAATAAAATAAAAAACAAAAAAATACAATTAATATAAATTCATTGTAATTTTTGTGTGTTTTTTATTTTATTATTTGTAGAATGAGACGAACGTTTAATTTTTTACTAATTTATATTTTTATTTTGGATAAATTTAATGCATGTGGGAAAAAAAACATCACTTTTTTATGTTTTTACTCCCTACACAGATCACACTGACGAGCGCGTGCGGCCCGTGTTCCCGCCGTTCACTTGCACGGATCCTCGGTCTGCATCGCAAAAATATAATACACGGGTTCTATTTTTTTGCGAGGATCGGAATCCCACGGAAATGCTCCGCACTTCTTCCGTGGACTTCTGATCCGTGCCTCCGCGCCGCCCCGTATCTTGCGGATTGCAGACCCATTCAAGTGTTATTATCTGTGATACGGAGCGCGCACGGGGCGGTGCCATAAAAAACGCTGTTTGCTGGCCGCAATACGGACGCGTGCTGCCCGCTGCCATACTGCGGATCCGCAAAACACGGGAGCGCCGTTCCGTGGGCATTCTGCATCACGGATGCGGACCCATTCACTTCAATGGGTGGCACAAATCCGGAGATGGTGCGGAACGGAACCCTACATTAAAATACGTTAATCGGGAGACTAACGCATTTTATGTCTTTTGACATTTTTACTATATAAAAAAAATTCGAAAAAAATTGTGTTTTTTTGTTAAATGCTAAAAAGGCCTTTAATTTACAATTTTTTTTATTATTTTCCGCACCTGTGCGCACACGCATACATACAGGCGGCGTGACCTTCAGTGACCCTGTCCAAATATAGGTGACGCCCTCGTGTCCCCGCGCCACGGCCCCTGGGTCGCTACCATTACAAGGGGGCAGAGGATGACCCCCAGCGCCATACATTTCCGGTTCGGTTCATGCAGGTGCGTCTCCCGCTGGAGCCTCTAGGTGGCGGCAGGGGGTCAACTGAAAAGCTGCATTAAGATGACGGATGACGTCCATATTTTGCAGAACGGAACAGCCGCCCCCTAATAGAACAGTCCTATCCTGGTCCGTAATGCGGACAATAATAGGACATGTTCTAAATTTTTTTCAGAACAGAATTACGGAAACTTCCGTTTTTTTTTGCAGACCCATTGAAATGAATGGTTCCGTATACGGTCCGCAAAAAAAAAACGGTACGGGCACAGAAAGGAAATGCGTTCATGTGCATGAGGCCTTATACAGACGCTCCTGCAGCCTTACGTCCGGACCATTGCACAACGCAAGCACTCGTTACCTTCTGTCTCCTCATAGATTGTAAGCTCTTGGGAGCCGAGACCTCCTCCTTCTTCTGCTCTGCTCGTACCTGCGCCCCCTGATTGTAAAGCGCTGCCATATAAATAAAGATTAACCTGTGAACCCCTGGTTGCTGCGGTAAACTGCACAAATGCATTAAAATAAAACAAAAATAATGTATAAAAATAAAAAAATAAATGAAAAATATATTTATTTAAACAAAAAATTGCACATGAAGAATGAAGACAAAATTATTACATAAAAGTCAAAGGAAACATAACTTGTGCCGTGTGTCAGAAACTATAAAAAGTGTGGAATTTAATGTTCGTGAAAATTAAAATGTAAATTGAGTTTTTACATTTTTTATATGAAAAAAAATAAAAATGGACATCACAGATGGAGGGAGGGGGAGGGGGGGGGCTCCTCTCTCTGAGCGGGAACAGAGACCCACTGTACAGACGACCATGCAGCTGATTGGCCACGTTGCAATACCACGTTTACCCTCCGGTGGCCGCTGCAGTAGAAAAATCTGGCTGTCAAATACAGTCAGTGGCAGGAGCCATTAGCTGACGGCTCTGGTGGCTGTTTTTTGTCCCCTCTCCTGACAGGTCTGTTGCATTCCCCATGTATGAACAATTCTGGAGTATCTGCTCTCATGAATCTATGTTGTGCCATTCCTCTATTATTCCTAATAAAAGTTTATGAATGAATTGGTAGCAGTTTGCAGTGAAGGTCCAGATGGGTGTTACCAGTTGGGGGGATGGGGGGTGTCCCTGCACAGTCTGACACTATCCAATCAGTGTTACCAGTGACTGTACAGGGACACGCCCCCAACTGGACCTTCATTGCAGACTGCTAGCAATTCATTCATAATCTTCTAGTAGGAATAATAGAGGAATGGCGCATCATAGAGTCATAAGAACAGATGTTCCAGAACTGTTACTGCATGAGGAATGAAAGTAGTCACTAAAACAGGCGTGTTAGGAGAGGAGGCGAATCCTCTTTAAAGGGTTAAAGAGGACCTCTCCCCGCTCCTGACATGACTGTTTTATTAGTTCATGCATTCCCCATGTAATAAAAATTCTGGAGCATCTAGACTTATGTCTGTATGTTGTGTCATTCCTCTATTATTCCTACTAGAAGTTATGAATGTAAGGGTACAGAGGGGGGGTAACCAGTTGGGGGGGTGCACCTGCACAGACTCACTATCCAATCAGTGCTGCCATTGTCAGACTGTGCAGGGACCAACTGGTTACCTCCCCTCTGTACCCTTACTGCAGGCTCCTAGCAATTCATTCATAGCTTCTAGTAGGAATAATAGAGGAATGGGACAACAAAGGGTCATAGGAATAGATGCAGTACAAAAATATCCACGTCTGTGAGGGATGAAATCCATACTGCAGAGTTAGAGATCTTTCTATCCCGTCCTCCAGTCACATCCAGAGCTGCATCACCAGTCCGGCCGCTGCTTTACAATGTATCAGTCTGGAGTCCAGGCTCTTTACATCACAGACTAAGGGAGAATTCACACGACCGCGTGAAGCCCGTGCCCGTATTGCGGATCTGCAATACACGGGCACCGTTCCGTGTGCATTCCGCATCACGGATGTGAACCCATTCATTTCAATGGGTCCGCAAATCCGGAGATGCGGAACGGAAGCACGGAACAGAACCTTGCGGAAGCGCTACGGAGTGCTTTCTGAGGTTCCGTTCCGTGCTTCCGCACCGCAAAAAGATAGAGCTTACGGGCACGGGCTTGTGTGAATGCTCCCTAACAGATACATTTGTATCCACATCTGAGTTCAGGACTAGACCTGCACAGGTTTATTCACTGACAGCAAGCAGGGGTCTTGCAAATGGTGGAACACTGAAACGCAAGATCTATTAGAAAGGGTTTAGTGATTACATTTTATGATATCAAACCAGAAAACCCCTGCAATGCCGCCATTTAGTTCCACATTACAGCCAGTGACCGGCACCGCGCAGCTTTCTGTTAATGGCGTTAATCAGGACTTAGCGAAACGCTCTCTGAACCTCGAAGGCCCGGAGTCGGTGCCTTCTTGGAACACTTACTGCCAGTAATATCAGTCCCTTCTAGTACCGCCCACTGGACTCCTAAGCATCAGAAGACCAGAGACTGAAATAATAAAACTGCTCAGCTCCTCCTGCGCTATAGGACGCTGCCTCCTTCAGGGGTGAAAGTCTCTAACCTCACAGCACTGAGGGTTTGCTACAGAGAGTCAGTAAAGTCAATCCAATGTGAGTTAAAACTGGCTAGCCGTAACCTTCACTGATACATTGTAACGGCTTTTAGCCGCTGTAAGGGTCTTCAGCCTCTAACTGTAAATAATGATGTTTACGTTTATTGACACCAAGCAGAGATCTTGATAATGATGAATTGCCATATGAGATCTATCAGAAAACTGCAAAAACTTTCAAAAGAAAATGATTAAAGGCTATGGACACCATCAGTCTTTCCTCTGCTGCTTTCCGTTTCAGTGTATCTGCAGACTGTTGCTTCTCCCGTTCTCAGTGAATCCGTCAGGGAGCTGCACTGAGGGCTCAATCTATAGCCCTTATCTCTGAACTCCTGGCAGCTCATAGACACTAATCAGTGCAGCTCCCTGACGGATTCAGTGAGAACGGGGGAAGCAGCAGTCTGCAGACACACTGAAACGGAAGGCTGTAGAGGTGGAACTGTTGAAAAGTTTTAATAAAGACCTACTGAAAAAAAATGATTTTTAGCCCGAAATGAGTAAAATGCAATAATATAAAAAAAAGAAAAATTCTCTGGTGACTTGTGCTTCAATTATTTCAAGGAGCCAAACTGAAAAATGTGTAGAAAAAGAAGAGGCGGCCACCAGCATCTCCAGACATCGACAGTACCAGACCTTCTCACTATACCGCTATCTGCATCATCTCCAGACCGGATCAGTACTATATGTGTGTGTTATATGAAATAAACAGTATTTTATTTGTCAGATCCTGGGTTATCTTCATGGTAAAGTGGGTACCTTGTACATAGGAGCAGTATTATAGCAGTTATATTCTTGTACATAGGAGCAGTATTATAGTAGTTATATTCTTGTACATAGGAGTAGTATTATAGTAGTTATATACTTGTACATAGGAGGCAGTATTATAGTAGTTATATTCTTGTACATACAAGCAGTATTATAGTAGTTATATTCTTGTACATACGAGCAGTATTATAGTAGTTATATTCTTGTACGTAGGAGCAGTATTATAGTAGTTATATTCTTGTACATAGGAGCAGTATTATAGTAGTTGTATTCTTGTACATAGGGGCAGTATTATAGTAGTTATATTCTTGTACATAGGAGGCAGTATTATAGTAGTTATATTCTTGTACATAGGAGCAGTATTATAGTAGTTATATTCTTGTACATAGGAGCAGTATTATAGTAGTTATATTCTTGTACATAGGAGCAGTATTATAGTAGTTATATTCTTGTACATAGGAGCAGTATTATAGTAGTTATATTCTTGTACAAAGGAGCAGTATTATATTAGTTATATTCTTGTACATAGGAGGCAGTATTATAGTAGTTATATTCTTGTACATAGGAGGCAGTATTATAGTAGTTATATTCTTGTACATAGGAGCAGTATTATAGTAGTTATATTCTTGTACATAGGAGGCAGTATTATAGTAGTTATATTCTTGTACATAGGAGCAGTATTATAGTAGTTATATTCCTATACATAGGAGCAGTATTATAGTAGTAATATTCTTGTACATAGGAGCAGTATTATAGTAGTTATATTCTTGTACATAGGAGCAGTATTATAGTAGTTATATTCTTGTACATAGGGGCAGTATTATAGTAGTTATATTCTTGTACATAGGAGGCAGTATTATAGTAGTTATATTCTTGTACATAGGAGCAGTATTATAGTAGTTATATTCTTGTACATAGGAGCAGTATAATATTCTTGTACATAGGAGGTAGTATTATAGTAGTTATATTCTTGTACATAAGAGCAGTATTATAGTAGTTATATTCTTGTACATAGGAGAAGTATTATAGTAGTTATATTCTTGTACATAGGGGCAGTATTATAGTAGTTATATTCTTGTAAATAGGAGCAGTATTATAGTAGTTATATTCTTGTACATAGGAGCAGTATTATAGTAGTTATATTCTTGTACATAGGAGGCAGTATTATAGTAGTTATATTCTTGTACATAGGAGCAGTATTATAGTAGTTATATTCTTGTACATAGGAGGCAGTATTATAGTAGTTACATTCTTGTACTGTCACGGCTGAGGATGGGGGAAACCCTCAGCCGTGTGCTGGAGGATGATGGTCGCTGCTTGACCAGGACGAACAGGATTAGGGAGCAGGTCACTTCCTAACAGCGTCCCTAACCTGACCCTAACTCCTACCTGCATGGGCCGACCTTGAAGGTAGGAGGACCCATGCGCAGGAACCTCGGATCCCTACTCGCCCTCCGCCGGTCCCTAGGCTAGGAGTCAGAGTAAGACATCCTGTTCCTTCTGGATACGGAGGAACAGGAGTCCAACTGGCCAAGCTGCAAGGAAGGGAGAACAAGTGCAACCTGTGGCAATGGCAGGTACTTGCCACAAACATCACACTGACCTGCCACAGACAACCAAGCCTGGAACCCATGTGGGTGTACTGCCCACAGACAGCAGGACTCAGCACACAAACATACAACACACGGGAACCCAGGACCACAGGTGCAATAAAACAACATAAAGCAAACACATCTTCAGACACCAAAGGACATATATAAGCTTATGACCAGAAGGTTGGCCCCCACTGGCAGTTGGTAAGTAACCAGGAGGATGTCTACAGCCAGCATGGCTGAAACACCCTCTCTGGCTACTGCCTACAACTGAGGCTTTATAGGGCCAAGAGGCCACACCCAACAGTCAGACACACCCCGTGACTCAGACACACAGAAAGGGAGTTAACCCTTCCAATACCACAGAAGGGAAAACATAACTTAAAGGGGAAGTGTCAAAACTACAAACACACTGTGGCTGTTGCCGCAGGCAACGACATGGGTGGCAAGCGTGTCCTGGGAGTCAGCCCGAAGGCCGGGACACTGCCACCACATGTACACATACAACCAAACGTTGCCACGGGCAACCACAGTGAAGGGAAGATGTCAGTGCACACCACACACAAAACAGAGTGCACACAGACATACAAAAGTGCATACAAACGTGCACATAACTCCAAGGGAACCGCACACATAGCTGTTGTCCGCGGCAACCGCACCTGAGGCCAACTACATTATGCCTCAAGCTGCGGTTGACACTACAACCCAAAACCGCGGGCAACAGTATGCGGCTCCCAAGGAGTCACGGCCATAACCGTGGCCGTGACATGTACATAGGAGCAGTATTATAGTAGTTATATTCATGTACATAGGAGCAGTATTATAGTAGTTATATTATTGTACATAGGAGGTAGTATTATAGTAGTTATATTCCTGTACATAGGAGCAGTATTATAGTAGTTATATTCATGTACATAGGAGGTAGTATTATAGTAGTTATATTCTTGTACATAGGAGGTAGTATTATAGTAGTTATATTCCTGTACATAGGAGCAGTATTATAGTAGTTATATTCATGTACATAGGAGGCAGTATTATAGTAGTTATATTCTTGTACATAGGAGGTAGTATTATAGTAGTTATATTCCTGTACATAGGAGCAGTATTATAGTAGTTATATTCATGTACATAGGAGCAGTATTATAGTAGTTATATTCATGTACATAGGAGCAGTATTATAGTAGTTATATTCTTGTACATAGGAGCAGTATTATAGTAGTTATATTCTTGTACATAGGAGCCAGTATTATAGTAGTTATATTCTTGTACATAGGAGCAGTATTATAGTAGTTATATTCATGTACATAGGAGCAGTATTATAGTAGTTATATTCTTGTACATAGGAGGCAGTATTATAGTAGTTATATTCTTGTACATAGGAGCAGTATTATAGTAGTTATATTCTTGTACATAGGAGGCAGTATTATAGTAGTTATATTCTTGTACATAGGGGCAGTATTATAGTAGTTATATTCTTGTACATAGGAGCGGTATTATAGTAGTTATATTCTTGTACATAGGAGGCTGTATTATAGTAGTTATATTCTTGTACATAAGAGCAGTATTATAGTAGTTATATTCTTGTACATAGGAGCAGTATTATAGTAGTTATATTCTTGTACATAGGAGGCAGTATTATAGTAGTTATATTCTTGTACATAGGAGCAGTATTATAGTAGTTATATTCTTGTACATAGGAGCAGTATTATAGTAGTTATATTCTTGTACATAGGAGCAGTATTATAGTAGTTGTATTCTTGTACATAGGAAGCAGTATTATAGTAGTTATATTCTTGTACATAGCAGCAGTATTATAGTAGTTATATTCTTGTACATAGGAGGCAGTATTATAGTAGTTATATTCCTGTACATAGGAGCAGTATTATAGTAGTTATATTCTTGTACATAGGAGCAGTATTATAGTAGTTATATTCTTGTACATAGGAGGCAGTATTATAGCAGTTATATTCTTGTACATAGGAGCAGTTTTATAGTAGTTATATTCTTGTACATAGGAGGCAGTATTATAGTAGTTATATTCTTGTACATAGGAGCAGTATCATAGTAGTTATATTCTTGTACATAGGAGGCTGTATTATAGTAGTTATATTCTTGTACATAAGAGCAGTATTATAGTAGTTATATTCTTGTACATAGGAACAGTATTATAGTAGTTATATTCTTGTACATAGGAGCAGTATTATAGTAGTTATATTCTTGTACATAGGAGCAGTATTATAGTAGTTATATTCCTGTACATAGGGGCAGTATTATAGTAGTTATATCCTTGTACATAGGAGCAGTATTATAGTAGTTATATTCTTGTACATAGGAGGCAGTATTATAGTAGTTATATTCTTGTACATAGGAGCAGTATTATAGTAGTTATATTCTTGTACATAGGAGGCAGTATTATAGTAGTTATATTCTTGTACATAGGAGCAGTATTATAGTAGTTATATTCTTGTACATAGGAGCAGTATTATAGTAGTTATATTCTTGTACATAGGAGCAGTATTATGGTAGTTATATTCTTGTACATAGGAGCAGTATTATGGTAGTTATAATCTTGCACATAGGAGCAGTATTATAGTAGTTATATTCTTGTACATAGGAGCAGTATTATAGTAGTTATATTCTTGTACATAGAAGCAGTATTATAGTAGTTATATTCTTGTACATAGCAGCAGTATTATAGTAGCAGTGAGATCTCAGTCTTGAAGCTTATGTGATGGGAGGGGAATAATTAGTGTTGTGTTTTATAGACTCTTATATATCATTATGTGGCTCCCCTTTTCTTTTGCTCTGGGTAATGTTTTGCAGTGAAGATTCGGGCGTGCGGTGTTGATATCAGGAACATCTGCTCGCTGGTCTCTGTAGCTATCACTGCTGGTGTCATTGGTTGTACATTACTGGAGTGAAGAGAAGCAGTTTTCAGAGTTGTGAAATCACTTGAGCAATCTGTACTGTATCGGAAGAGTTTTGCTGCAGCGCGTTTCAGGCAGTTGCATAAAATTAGATAGCAAAAGAAGGGGAACTGGACTTGATGAAATGGGGGCTAAAGATACGCTGAGTCCCTGTGTAGTTTCAGTTCTGCCAGTGGCTTCCAGAGCAATCATAAAACCCCTTGGTGAATTGTTGTCTTCCACCACCCAGAATGCCATCATATATTTAGCTAAGTAAAAGGTGTTGTAAGTATGGGGGGGAGGGTTATAAAACTGTCAGCAGCCACCAGTAGGGGGAGCTCACTACATAGGGATTTATACACCAGGTATTGTGTAAAACCTGTGTGCAGTGAGGGCCACCTAGTGGTGACTGCAGGTACTAACTATTACTGTGTGTCGAGGATTAGGAGATGCAAGTCAGTACATGGGCCCCATGTGGTTTGCCTGTAAGACCCTCGACAACCATATCCTTCACACTGTTGTATGAGACGGATGGACGTGCCCTTTAAATGGTTAATACGTTCTGCATCATTTCTCCGTCCTTGCCCACACACAGAGTAGATTTGCAATGATGAAGTATGTATTACGGCGGATTTTCCATGAGATATGAGGCACGTTTAGCCTTGGGCACAATTGACCATTCATTGTGCAGTGCAAGTTCTAGTGATTAACCCCTTAACGTCTGAACATTTAGCCTTTAAGACACCATTTTTTTTTTTTACTCAAACCATTCTTAGATGGGTTGCCATGTAAGATTTCTTTTTCTTTTTTTTTGGCTTTTCAAGTGTATTTTTTATTTTGACACTTTTATGTTAAAATTATATTTGTTAGTTAGAATTATATAAAAAATATATATTAATATAATTTTAATACAATTATAACATTTTAATATCATTGTATAATTATATTAAAATGATATTAATATATATTTAATATTTAATTTATATACATTTTCTAAGCAGAATTTTTTTGGTATTATTTCTTTTACTAGAAATCTAAATCTAAAAAATAACTGTTCATTTTAATTTTTTTTATTTTTTTTCCTTTTAGACTTTTATTATACTTTTTTTATTTCTCACATTTTACTTTCACACTTTTGCGTTGTTGTTTTCCGGTATTGAGATATCGAAAAAAAAGGGTGGCAGCTGTCAGCCACAGCAGGAAGGGATAAGAGTTCATTGAAGGAGCAACGACTTTGTAATGGCTTCTTTTTACTGGACCACAATCACTTAAAGTGCACCTGTCTGCAGAATCCACATTATTAAACAAGACATACTGCCTTATAGGGTTGATCCTGCTGATTAAAATGATACCTACCTCATGAAAATCGGTGGTGGCGTTCCCGAGAACAAAGACTTTTAATGCTCTATATAATTGGGGGCTTCAGTGCTCTGAGGGGTGTGGCCGACACTGGAAAACAGGTGCAGTGAGGAGCTAGGCCCCGCCCCTCAGACCACTGAAACCTTAATTTGCTGAAAGAATAAAATGTCTTGTTTCTCAAGAATGCCACAACCGATTTTCACAAGACAGGTATCATTTTAATCAGTAGGATCAACCCTACCAGGCAGTATGTCTAGTTTAATAGAGTTAATCATTCTGGCACGTGCCCTTTAAGTAGGATTGTCTAGACTGGATACAATAGTAACAAATCCTCAGCTGTGAGAATTGTTGTAAATAAGAGAGCTCCCATTCACTGACATGAAGCAGTTCTTTTTTGAAAATACTGAAGAATACCGGATACCTCTGCAGCAAGTCTGCTTGGCCTCCCCTGCTATCAGATGTATACTGTATAATGATAAGCTCACACTATCCAGGTCTGTTAGTGGACATCCTCTTTGAGCACGGTCGTCCTGTTGATGTTTGCGGCCAGCCGCGTGCGCTGTGTGCCGTGTCCAGGAAGCAGCTTGTTTTCTGCTGGCGTCCTGGACTGCTCCCAGGAGGAGAGGGAAGTGACACAACATCTGTGAGCGAAAAATTGACAAACTCATTACGGACATCTGTCTGCCTGAAAAACAGCTCTCTCTCTTAAAGGAACAGTACCCACTTTTATCTGGACTGCAGGAATAAGTGCAACGTTCTAGGTGACCCTGTAAAAAAACACACACAAAAAAATCCATGCTTAGATGCAGACATGTCAACACAGCCGGTTGTACTGGGAGTTGCCCTATTTTTATGGCTTCCCTCACCCAGTAATATATAGTTTTTAACCAGAAGCTTCAAGGAGGGGGCTTCTCTGGGGTCTAAAATTATTTTAGAGGGGTTTGGTCTGGGGTCTAAAACTAGGGGTCTGGTATTAATTTAGAGGGGTCTGGTGTAAGGTCTTAAACTAATAAGGGATCAGGCACGAGCACGGTCTTTCAGTAGAAGAACCCCTCGTGGCAGTACATACAAACCCATCGGTCAGAGACACGGAGAACGCCACAGCTGACGTTACAGCGAGGACCAGCTGCACTGCGTGGTAGTTAGCTAGCAAGTGGAGGTGAGTGACGCTTGCAAATGAGTGCACTGCCCTGGGGACCCAGATGGAGGTTGGAGCAGCCGCACCTGCAGCAGAGGAGAGCATTAAACAGCTAACCATAGGGCACTCTCGCTCTCATACCCAAAAGCGTTCAAAGGATCCGTCATAGGCCAGGTCAGGGGGAACAGACCAGCCAGCCTGCCACAGAGAGAGAAATGCCTGTGTAGAGAGTGGGCTACCAGACTGCCAGTTAGTGTGTGCGGAGTGTATGCCAGCAATGGGCTGACCCTTTACATGGGCACTATAGTCAGCTCTGTTATGGGGGCACTGGGCTGACTCTTTACATGGGCACTATAGTCAGCTCTGTTATGGGGGCACTGGGCTGGCTCTTTTACATGGGCACTATAGTCAGCTCTGTTATGGGGGCACTGGGCTGACTCTCTTACATGGGCACTATAGTCAGTTCTGTTATGGGGGCACTGGGCTGACTCTTTACATGGGCACTATAGTCAGCTCTGTTATGGGGGCACTGGGCTGACTCTTTACATGGGCACTATAGTCAGCTCTCTTGTGGGGGGCACTGGGCTGACTCTTTACATGGGCACTATAGTCAGCTCTGTTATGGGGGCACTGGGTTGACTCTTTACATGGGCACTATAGTCAGCTCTGTTATGGGGGCACTGGGCTGACTCTTTACATGGGCACTATAGTCAGCTCTGTTATGGGGGCACTGGGATGACTCTTTACATGGGCACTATAGTCAGCTCTGTTATGGGGGCACTGGGCTGACTCTTACATGGGCACTATAGTCATCTCTGTTATGGGGGCACTGGGCTGACTCTTTACATGGGCACTATAGTCAGCTCTGTTATGGGGGCACTGGGCTGACCCTTTACATGGGCACTATAGTCAGCTCTGTTATGGGGGCACTGGGCTGACTCTTTACATGGGCACTATAGTCATCTCTGTTATGGGGGCACTGGGCTGACTCTTTACATGGGCACTATAGTCATCTCTGTTATGGGGGCACAGGGCTGACTCTTTACATGGGCACTATAGTCAGCTCTGTTATGGGGGCACTGGGCTGGCTCTTTTACATGGGCACTATAGTCAGCTCTGTTATGGGGGCACTGGGGTGACTCTTTTACATGGGCACTATAGTCAGCTCTGTTATGGGGGCACTGGGATGACTCTTTTACATGGGCACTATAGTCAGCTCTGTTATGGGGGCACTGGGCTGACTCTTTTACATGGGCACTATAGTCAGCTCTGTTATGGGGGCACAGGGATGACTCTTTACATGGGCACTATAGTCAGCTCTGTTATGGGGGCACTGGGCTGACCCTTTACATGGGCACTATAGTCAGCTCTGTTATGGGGGCACTGGGCTGACTCTTTACATGGGCACTATAGTCATCTCTGTTATGGGGGCACTGGGCTGACTCTTTACATGGGCACTATAGTCATCTCTGTTATGGGGGCACAGGGCTGACTCTTTACATGGGCACTATAGTCAGCTCTGTTATGGGGGCACTGGGCTGGCTCTTTTACATGGGCACTATAGTCAGCTCTGTTATGGGGGCACTGGGGTGACTCTTTTACATGGGCACTATAGTCAGCTCTGTTATGGGGGCACTGGGATGACTCTTTTACATGGGCACTATAGTCAGCTCTGTTATGGGGGCACTGGGCTGACTCTTTTACATGGGCACTATAGTCAGCTCTGTTATGGGGGCACAGGGATGACTCTTTACATGGGCACTATAGTCAGCTCTGTTATGGGGGCACTGGGCTGACTCTCTTACATGGGCACTATAGTCAGTTCTGTTATGGGGGCACTGGGCTGACTCTTTACATGGGCACTATAGTCAGCTCTGTTATGGGGGCACTGGGCTGGCTCTTTTACATGGGCACTATAGTCAGCTCTGTTATGGGGGCACTGGGATGACTCTTTTACATGGGCACTATAGTCAGCTCTGTTATGGGGGCACTGGGCTGACTCTTTTACATGGGCACTATAGTCAGCTCTGTTATGGGGCACTGGGCTGACTCTTTACATGGGCACTATAGTCAGCTCTGTTATGGGGGCACTGGGCTGACTCTTTACATGGGCACTATAGTCAGCTCTGTTATGGGGGCACTGGGATGACTCTTTACATGGGCACTATAGTCAGCTCTGTTATGGGGGCACTGGGCTGACTCTTACATGGGCACTATAGTCATCTCTGTTATGGGGGCACTGGGCTGACTCTTTACATGGGCACTATAGTCAGCTCTGTTATGGGGGCACAGGGATGACTCTTTACATGGGCACTATAGTCAGCTCTGTTATGGGGGCACTGGGATGACTCTTTACATGGGCACTATAGTCAGCTCTGTTATGGGGCACAGGGATGACTCTTTACATGGGCACTATAGTCATCTCTGTTATGGGGGCACTGGGATGACTCTTTACATGGGCACTATAGTCAGCTCTGTTATGGGGGCACTGGGATGACTCTTTACATGGGCACTATAGTCAGCTCTGTTATGGGGGCACTGGGCTGACTCTTACATGGGCACTATAGTCATCTCTGTTATGGGGGCACTGGGCTGACTCTTTACATGGGCACTATAGTCAGCTCTGTTATGGGGGCACTGGGCTGACTCTTTACATGGGCACTATAGTCATCTCTGTTATGGGGGCACTGGGCTGACTCTTTACATGGGCACTATAGTCATCTCTGTTATGGGGGCACAGGGCTGACTCTTTACATGGGCACTATAGTCAGCTCTGTTATGGGGGCACTGGGCTGGCTCTTTTACATGGGCACTATAGTCAGCTCTGTTATGGGGGCACTGGGATGACTCTTTTACATGGGCACTATAGTCAGCTCTGTTATGGGGGCACTGGGATGACTCTTTTACATGGGCACTATAGTCAGCTCTGTTATGGGGGCACTGGGCTGACTCTTTTACATGGGCACTATAGTCAGCTCTGTTATGGGGGCACAGGGATGACTCTTTACATGGGCACTATAGTCAGCTCTGTTATGGGGGCACTGGGCTGGCTCTTTTACATGGGCACTATAGTCAGCTCTGTTATGGGGGCACTGGGCTGACTCTCTTACATGGGCACTATAGTCAGTTCTGTTATGGGGGCACTGGGCTGACTCTTTACATGGGCACTATAGTCAGCTCTGTTATGGGGGCACTGGGCTGGCTCTTTTACATGGGCACTATAGTCAGCTCTGTTATGGGGGCACTGGGATGACTCTTTTACATGGGCACTATAGTCAGCTCTGTTATGGGGGCACTGGGCTGACTCTTTTACATGGGCACTATAGTCAGCTCTGTTATGGGGCACTGGGCTGACTCTTTACATGGGCACTATAGTCAGCTCTGTTATGGGGGCACTGGGCTGA